>NC_056738.1:195129702-195134702 GCF_019279795.1 Protopterus annectens
AAATTCCTGATTTGCGAGATCTAGAATTAAACCATATTACTAGGAATACTCAAAAAATTGTTTAGTTAGGTCTGTGATTTTTACTTCATGTGTTTGCTTTTTCCCTCGGCAAATAAGTGGCATTGCAATACACAAAATAGCTCCAGATGTGTTTGTGAAGATTGGAGGAAGATGATCGAAGGCTGCCAGCCTAGTCAAAATAGAATTTGATATCAACTGTATAAATAAATGTAATATACAGGCTTGTGTTTTTAAATGAAAGAAAACACTGTAAAATGTGAACTTCAAGATTGTTGCAACATTGACAGAAATTCTGGGCTGCAGTGAACAACATCTTCCAGTCTGGACAATTCACCACACCACCCCCAGATATCAAAGGTATTGATTCACATATAGCCTCTAGTTTCAATAACTACTTTACCTCTTCAGTACTGAACCTTGTAAGTGCAATATCACCCACAACCCAACCTCAACCCTTAAACTACCAGACTAACTCCACCCCCTTCACTCTCACCCCAGTACCAACATATACCATTCAAAATCTCTTAGCTAACCTCAAACCTACCACCCTGGCTGCCGACAGTCTTCCAGCTAAATATCTACAAATTGCATCCAAGGCCATCGCCTACCCCATCTCCCTACTTTTTAACAGATCTATTGCCCTGCATAGTATTCCTTCATTATGGAAAACCTCATATATCATCCCCCTCCACAAGGGGGGTCCATCTACTGACCTCTCCAACTACCGTCCCATTGCAATCCTATCACCTCTCTCAAAAATTCTAGAAAAATGTATCCACCACCAACTCCTTACCCACCTGCTAATCAACAACCTTCTAACTAAAACCCAACATGGATTCAGACCTTCCCATAGCACCAACACTGCCCTAATTAACTTTTCCAATACCATAAACTCGCACAGGAACCAAGGAAAGCTGGTCTCTGCCACCTTCTTAGACCTATCCAAGGCACTTGATACAGTTTCCCGTAACAAACTCCTCACCTGTCTAGCAGAACTCAACCTTGATGACCCCACTCTACAATGGTTTAACAGTTACCTAAACAACCAGTCACAATCTGTCAAATGGGGCAACTCTCTATCATTCCCACTCCCTGTCACATGTGGTGTCCCACAAGGTTCAGTCCTTGGCCCTTCTCTTCAACATATTTACAAATAATCTCCACCTAGCTACCACTAAAGCTAACATTGTCCAGTATGCGGATGACACTACCCTAATCTGCTCAGCAACAAACATCCAATTACTTCAAAGTAAAGCCCAAGAATCCTTCACTGAGGTAGAGAACTGGCTAAACAACTACCAGCTAATACTAAACCCCAAAAAAACACAGCTAATACTATTCTACCCAACCAAACACTGCAACGCCACCTTTACCATCATGTCTACCAATGGCTCCCTCATCACTCCAGTAACTGAGGCTAATCTCTTAGGCATCACTATTGATCACCAACTTAAATACAACAAGCACATATCCCAAAATATCTCTAAAGTCCATAAAAAACTAGGTTGCCTATACCGTTGCAAACTATTCCTAACCCCTGAGGCTAGAACAACAATAGCCAGAACTCATCTCTTATCAACACTACTTTACGCCTCTCCAGTTCTCACCAATATTAACAAAACCAACCTGAACAAACTCTCTACATGCTACAATAAAATAGCTAGGTTCGCTGCCAATAATAGATCACATTCCCCCCATTGCCTATCCCTAACTAAACTTCACTGGTTAGAATTTCCAAACCTCCTACACTACCACCAACTGATCATAGCCCATCAAATTCTCTTCCATCCAGGGAAGTGCCCTACCCTTGCCGACATGCTAAACTTTCACAAACCTAAAAGGGAGCTACATTCATGTATCAAAAACCTGAATGAAGTTAATCCATGCAATAACAGTTCTGGGGAGGCCTTATTCTCCCATGATGTTGTCAAAGCATGGAACACCCTCCCACCAGAACTCAGGCTACAAAGTCACACAGGCACCTTTAAAGGCCTTCTTAAATTACACCTCAATACTAAACCTCCCTCAACTGCAAAGACCCCCCTTTGAAGACCCACTTTTCCATATGTAAGTGACCCGTTGAAGCCTTTAATGCATATACTATACTCTCACCTGAAATGTACTTTTTGTACATATTGTAAATAATGGTACTCCTCCTGAGTATCTTATTGTTCTACATAATTGTTTTTTGTACTTCATTGTTTCTCTTATCTTATATGGCAGTTTTATTGTTATCGAAAGCATGTATGTACACTGTTATTTATTTGGAGCTTTTCTCCCCAGGACTCCACTGAAAAAGGACACATGATGTCTAGTTGGACTTAGCCTGGTAAAATAAATTTTAAATAAATAAATAAATTGCCATCTGCTGTAAGGAAAACCAAGCCAAGCATTTAAAATGTGTATTTTGAAGTTGGAAAGATATTATGAATCTCTTTGATGTTTTACAAGTTGGCTCCTGTGGGTTTGCATGAAGGTTTCATGCCCATTGTTTTAAGGTTAAAGTTAAGGGCCAGAATTTACATATGGAAGGTGCTTTATTGCTCTAGTTTCTGCTAGACTGTATATGTGAAATGCCTTGTATTGCAGTTTCCTGAGCAGGTGTTAGCTTGCTAAATAATGCAGTTTGTGGCCTGAGAAAACCTAAGTGTCAAAATGATGTAATTTGGGAGGGCCTCAGCAGAGCTGTTGGTTAGTGTTTAAAAACTATTGTTCAGTGAGAGACTGTAAGCATTTTGATCTTGGACATCTAACCCAGCACTGCTTGCTCTTTATGGATGTAAGTAAGATAATAGCACTGTGATTTCTCTTAGGAATAGTTAAACTTAGAAGAAAGTTAGACTAAGTATTTTTCTTTGAAATCAGATCTTTCCTACAATATTGTTTTAAGTTTCTGTGTGATCTCTGAACTTGGATAGCATTGTACTGTAGTAGTATTGTCTTGTGTTTTAATTATTTATTATTAAATATTTTTAAAACCTTTACCTGTGGCTGGTATATGTAGAGATAATTTAACCTCTAAAGTACATTACATATTTACGAATTTTACTGTCTAAGTCACTCCAAGTTAAGCCTTGACTGTTAGTCATACTACCATTGGATTATAATATTGCACAGTAATAATTGGACACCCTTTTAAGGGCCTTTTAGTAGCTGCTAATATTAGCTGGTGGTGGCAGAAATTACTACCGTATAGTCTGGGTAAAGGGGCACAGCTAGAGAATCTGTGTCAGCCTTTACCAGGAGTGTCTGTGAAGTTGTATAAATATTTTTCTCAAAGTGTGGGAGTATTTCAGCTACCTGGGCAGGGACACGAAGCACTGGTTGGACAGAGAGGGTACTGGAGGTTAGTTTGCCAGCTAGGCTGAGATCTGGACCCTAGAGCTGTGCCAGTGGGGAGTCTTCTTGGGGACCTGGTGAGCAAGAGAGCAACCAGCCCCAGACTGACTGTGATCTCTGTGTGCACTTAAGGGAAATTGTACTTTACTGTGTGTATTAGTTATCCTTTCCTCTTCTAGGAGACAACCTCCCTGGTGTTAGTGGTGAGGACTGAGGCTCCTTGATTGCTGGGCCAGGGCCCAGGCGTCACACTGTTACTATTCCCAATAATGTACATTTAACAACAATAAAAGAATGTTGTGATATCAACTTTCTAAGTGAACATCATCAGTCATTGATTCTGAACCTTTCTATCTCCTGTTTGGTTTTAGCTTTGCTTTCTTAAGGCAACTGGCTTAACTCAAAGACTAAAAAGATGTGAAGTAAAAAAAAAAAAAACTTGTTAAGGAAAATACGTAGAGTCTGAAGAAATTAAATAAGAATACAAGTGGCCTCGATTTAGTCTGATGATGTTTTACCACATATAATTTACGGCTTGGTTGTCTGCAATGTTTATCAAAACATTTGTAAAATAGCACTTGTGTTTAATTATATCTCTGCAAGATAATAAAATAATTACATACTGTTTAATTAATTGTTTTGGCTTGCCACCAATGCTCATTAATGCCCGAAATCCTTCATTAAAGAAAAATAACATGTCCTTATTCCATCCTGCATTTTTTTAACATCAGCATTTTAATATCAATAAACTTTGTGAAATTACATAAGTAGGCATTTTCAAGTTACATCATTCAGCAACATATTATTCTGTGTTACAAAAGCAAGAAAAGAGTTCCAGTAAACAGCTTACTTTTTCATGTGAGTATTTCTAAAGTTTCCACACATTAAATTTCCTTTTTTGTTACCATGATTCTGCATCAAGTACTTTCCAGCTTACAAAATGATGACTTACTACTGACTAACCTACACAAAGCTCCTCACAGTCTCCAACCTTAGCTCCAAGCATCTTTCACAAAAATATCCAATAGGCTCGTATGTAATAAGCTCTTTCTGAATCATTAGAAAACAAATATCATGTTTTTGCAACACCCCAAAGACTTGCCACAGGCCCACCTCTAACCATCCAGGACTCCAGAGGTAATCTAATTCCCAAAACATTACATGCAACAAAGGTACCCAGACTTCACTGTATATCCCTCTTTGAACATTTCCCTTCAAACTGAGAACATTGTTAGTAAAATAACTTTTCAACTAAAACTTTGTTATAGAATCACCCACCTATTATCACCAATTGCACAAACATCATTGGCTAAATATTTTGCTACCAAAACTTGAATATGAATTGCCACTGCCATGCCTAAACTTAACCCAAACAAATACAAGCATACATTAAAAATAAAAGAAAACAAAGTCTGAATATTTCTCCTTTTGACCCATTCATGTATTCACCATTGTGATATTCTAAAACAATCTAAGTAGTTTATTACAAGCACTCTTCTCCTCAGCACATTAATATTTCAATTCTTCAATCAGGTTATTCCCTCCACTAAAAAAAAAAAAAACTTTTCACTGGGTAACAAAGTTACTCCTTAAGAAACAGAACTACTTTCCCCAGTGAAGTGAAAAAAGAAAATAAATTA
>NC_056738.1:195149702-195199702 GCF_019279795.1 Protopterus annectens
AGCATTCACCTATGTTAGTGAGGACCAGATCCCATTTGTTTGTGCCCCTAGTGGGCATATGGACTATCTGGTCCAGGGTGTTTGTGTTAACAAAGTCCAGGAATCTCTGGACCTTTAAGTTTGGGGTCATATGTGATTTTCGGTTTATAGTGTGGTAGTTAAAGTAACACCTTTTGATTTTCTTTGATTGGTTTTTGACATTGGAAGGTTTGCCAGTTTGCCATTGCATAAAAAGGCACTATGAGAAGGGCAATGTTTTAGTCAATAATCAAAAAGCCTAGAGGGGAAAAATGCAGACCATCACTTAGAAAGCAACATGGTCTGCTGACCATATCCTCCCATGCATGACAAATTATTGTACCACCTTCAAGTAAAACCAAAAACTAATCTAATTATTAAAGTTAATCATCTTTTGCTCATATTGTGGCATCATCTTTGGAGAAGGTTGAATGCTGCTCAATGTTGGGATCATACCAGCCTGGGACACATAATCAGAGAGATCCTTCATGTCTCTTTTCATATTGTCCAGGGAGGTACATCTACACCCACATGTATTATGATGGAATTATACTGGTACAGTATAATTTTTGCCAGGTTATCACTTAATAGTAGGAAATTTGCCTTACAATAGTTTCAAAATGTTCTAGGGTTATCTGAGGTCCGGGGTTTTATTGTTATTTTTATTTCAAAGGCAACAACTTTATGGTTAGACCTTAACAGATAAGCCATTACAGTAGCAGGGAGCAGCATTCACCTATGTTAGTGAGGACCAGATCCCATTTGTTTGTGCCCCTAGTGGGCATATGGACTATCTGGTCCAGGGTGTTTGTGTTAACAAAGTCCAGGAATCTCTGGACCTTTAAGTTTGGGGTCATATGTGATTTCCGGTTTATAGTGTGGTAGTTAAAGTAACACCTTTTGATTTTCTTTGATTGTTTTTTGACATTGGAAGGTTTGCCAGTTTGCCATTGCATAAAAAGGCACTATGAGAAGGGCAATGTTTTAGTCAATAATCAAAAAGCCTAGAGGGGAAAAATGCAGACCATCACTTAGAAAGCAACATGGTCTGTTGACCATATCCTCCCATGCATGACAAATTATTGTACCACCTTCAAGTAAAACCAAAAACTAATCTAATTATTAAAGTTAATCATCTTTTGCTCATATTGTGGCATCATCTTTGGAGAAGGTTGAATGCTGCTCAACGTTGGGATCATACCAGCCTGGGACACATAACCAGAGAGATCCTTCATGTCTCTTTTCATATTGTCCAGGGAGGTACATCTACACCCACATGTATTATGATGGAATTATACTGGTACATGTGATCCAACAACCAGATCATACATGCAGCCAGGTTGTAAAAAACTGACTAAAAAGGCTACTTAGCCTTTGACCAATAAAACAGTGTTACTAAAGTATTTCTGTGTGATCCTTAGCTCAGACAGACCAGACTACCTTCTGTTGCCACTGGAAAAGCAGTTTCAAATTTCTTTAATGTAAAACCACACTACAGTTAACTCAAAGTGAATACTATTGCAGTAATAATACTAACACTACAATAATATGGCATTATCAGACATTTATACGGAGTGATATCAGAGGGGTTAGCTATTTTATCACAGGCAAGACATGAGGGTCAGAAATGAGAAGTAGGTGTCTTGCAAACATGTAAGCCCCCTAAAAACATTGTAAACAACTGGACCAGGCTGTAATACAAACTGGGTTTTTTATTCTCGTTAACCAGAATTATTAAGCGCTTTCAGCTATGCACAGCGTAGCCTTCATCAGAATACATTTCCTTACAAAAACATCTTCCTTTAATAAAGAATATTGACCAATCACAAGCATAAACCAATTAACTACTTAATACACAATCACTACACTACCCATTCTCTCATTAAAATTGAATACTGTTAATCTGTATTCTACCACTATGTACATGAAAACAAACGATTATTCATAAATTGTAATTAAAAAATTCTGAATTATACATTTGTGTTTCATCTCTTATTTTAAAAATGTTCATATTTTATTTGCCCTCTCCTGTAAAACTGAGACTATAGAAATGTTTTCATTTAAACCGGGGGGAACATGGCTGCTGTTCTAAATTGCCATTGTGTTTCTTTTTTCTTCAACAAGTTTTTCCAGTCACCTCAGAATGTTTATATAAAGCACTTGTTTTTTTTTGTTTTTGATATCATTTACATGTTCATATACCCTGTTCCTAAGCGCCCGTTCAGTTTTTCCCAAATAGAATTCTGAACAGGAGTTTCATACTGCTAAATAAACAACTCCTTTACTCAGACAGTTCCCTTTTACAAATTATACCATGCTTTTCATCCTGTTGTCCAAGACTACATAATTCTCTTTGTGTATAAAACAGCAT
Source organism: Protopterus annectens (assembly GCF_019279795.1). Lineage (NCBI taxonomy): Eukaryota > Metazoa > Chordata > Ceratodontiformes > Protopteridae > Protopterus > Protopterus annectens. The sequence continues at coordinate 195,152,092 of NC_056738.1, forward strand.
TGTTTACACCTTCCACAAGATCTAGTACCTGTGTTTCTTACTAGTTTGGGTTCTAACATGTGTTCTAAGAGACTCTTAATGTTGTACCCTGTTTTATTCACAAATTTGGGACCTTCTCCCAACTTCTTATGTATATCCTGATTGGTTTTAAAAATGGTCCAATTCTTTTGAATTATCTCCCTAAATTCCTTAGTTAAAGAATTATATTCCAGTACACATGCTCTTTTGTATTTATCATTTTCCTTACTAGTTTCCAAGTTGTTTTTTTTGTAGTCCCACCCCTAATAAGGGGGGATAGTCTGTACCCCACTTATTATGTACTTCTGAAATTATTTCCTTAACTAGCTGCTTGGGATATCCTCTCTCTTCAAACATTGTTTGTATTTTATTTAACTCTTCCAAATCTTCATAGTGGGAGGTCATTCTTGCAACCCTCACTGCCTGTCCCTTCACTATATGTCTTTTTTGCGCTGGAGGGTGACTACTCCCAAAGTGTAAATAAGTGTTACAAAATGTATCTTTCCTATGTATTCGTGATCTGAATCCATCCACATCTTTAATGATTTGTACATCCAGATAATTAATACTTGTACAGTCATGATTATAAGTAAACTCTAAAAATTCAGTAGTTCCACTTAAATACGCCATAAATTCGGAAATTTCATCATGGGTGCCCATCCATAAAACAAATATGTCATCCAAAAATCTGGAATATAATTGTGTTTTATTCCAGTAAGGGCTTTTAAATATATAGTTGGATTCCCATCCCAAAAGTACAATATTGGCATAAACGGGGGAGCATGCTGCCCCCATTGCCACACCCCGGATCTGCTGATAATACTCACCTTCGAAGAAGATAAAGTTGTTTTCTAATATTAAACTCATAATTTCACAAGTTAGATTGATCTTGTTGTGCTCCAACTTGGAAAAACAAATAGAGCTTCTTCAAAAAGTTCCAACCCTTCCTTTTTAGGTATCACCGTGAATAAATCGTTCACGTCTATAGTAAGGAGTATCAGGTTGTCTTGCCATTTCTCTTTTTTCAATGCCCCTAGGAATTCCCTAGAATCTTTAACCAAGTGTTGTCTTTCATTTACTACATGTTTCACCCAGAAATCTACTAGTACTGCTAATGGATAAGTTTTGGAACTCCCCGCTGCCACAGTAGGTCTAAAAGGTGGTTTATCAATGTTTTTGTGTATTTTAGGGATTCCAAAAAAAACAGGAATTATTGGGTCCCTCACATGCAAAAAATCATATAATTCTTGTTCTATTCTATTATTTAATAGATATTCCTCTAAATAGGAATTGATCCGGGCATAGGAGATATTGATCTGATTGGGAGAAACCACAACATAAGTCTCTTCATCGAACAACAAATGTTGCATTTCATCTGAGTAATCAGTTGATTTGAATAACACCACTCCACCTCCCTTATCTGGAATCATTATCCTGATAGCTTCATCTTTTCTCAAATCCATTAAAAGATTAAATTCTTCTTTACTTAGATTCCAATTTATTTTCTTGGTTTTGTTTCTCTCATGAGACTCATATATTTCTTCCAACCCTATTTTTTCAAAGGTGTCAATTAAAGGGTGAAGGGGTGGGTTATACACACTTCCCTTGTGTGGAATACCTCTGTTATTAGTTGCATTGTAAATGTCTGAAAATAAAATATCAAAATTCAATTTCCTAGTGTACAGCTTTAATTCCATAATGTTATCTACCATATTTGGCTCTGGATTGAGGTACAAATTTAATACCTTTAGAGAAAAGTTTGAAATGGGTTTCTGTGATAGTCTGTCTGTATAGTCGTAAATAGTAAACCCACCCAATGTGTTGACTATTGACTGTCTGTCTATTGTTGATGTTAATCCATTCTCCAAATTGTGAGTTAATAATGGTAGTGTCCCCCTGCAGTCATCTGTCTCTGTGCTGTTCTTTCTGAGCGATGAAGTACTGGAAAATCCTGATCCCAAGTCTCTCTGTTGTCTCTGTCTCCCCCATAGGTATATTCTTCCTCATATCCCTGTACTTACCTTGGTGTCACATTCCTACTGTTTTTATAATGAAAACATTTTGAGCGTACTATATTTTCTATTGGGTAGAACTTTTTTTCTTATATTATTGACTGTCTCTCTCTAACTTTCTTTTATTCTTAGAAAATAAGTTTGTAAATAACACACACTCCAAAGCCAAGAACACAGCATCCATGGGACCTGACAACATCCCGGGCTGCTTTCTACGTGAACTGCAGAATGAACTGGCACCCCACCTAAGCACCATGTTCAATCATAGCCTCACCTCAGGCTTTGTGCCCACTGATTGGCACACAGTGATGGTTATCCCGCTCCACAAAGGGGGATCCACCACAGACCCTGGGAACTACTGCCTCATTAGCCTAACGAGCCTGGTCTGCATGGCCATGGAACATATCATCATGGATCTTGTACACAAAGACATTGGTAATTTCCAAACTCTGGACCCCACCCAGTTCGGGTTTGTAAAAGGCAGATCATGTCTCCTAAATCTGACAGACTTCTTTGAGGCGGTCATCAAAGCCATAGACGAGGGTAAGGTGGTTCACACAGCCTATCTAGATCTCGCCAAGACTTTTGACACTATCCACCACTCTGGAATTATAGATAAACTCACTAAACTAGGTATAAATTCCGATGTCACAAGATGGGTTGCCAACTGGCTCACTGACAGAACCCACACTGTGAAAGTAGCAGACTCCAAATCCGACTTCAGACCAGTGACAATTGGAGTACCACAGGGTTTAGTCCTAGATCCTCTCCTGTTTGGTATCTACTTTTCTGAAGTACAGGCTACACAGAAGGTCTTTGGCTAATGAAGTTCGCAGATGACTGCAAACTAGGAGCCATAATCAAAACTCTTAACGATGTGGTTAACGACCCAAGAAAGTTATTTACTTATGCCCCTGTTGAGCAGAGCCACAGAGGTGATCTCTGGGGTGAATTTCCTATTTCCCCTCCAATCATCAAGATTTTTCTTGAAGAATGCTAATGAGGAGCTTTGTTTGATATAGATATATCCAGAGTATGGGAAGTCTCTGGGTCAGGAACCTATCCCTCCAGCATGTTTTGTTTATTGTGATGACAAGGTTTAGATCCCTGGAGCGTGTAGCTCTGAGGGATTGGGATTTCTTTAAGTGTAGCATGCCCAACAGCTCTGGGTTTGACATGGCCTTGTATGTTAAGCAGAGATCACCTCTGAGTAGACGATATGCGACAGAGTATAGCTGGAGTTTTTTAAGGCGGTCAGCGTAGGGCATCTGCTTTAGGCCTGTGATTCTTTTAGTGAGGTATTTCTGAGGCCTTTCCAGTTGTTGCAGATGTCTTGAGAGGTACATACCAAATGGGGCGTTGTATTCTATAATGGGTCTAATGAGGGATGAGTACAGTGGGACAATGACCTCCTTTTTCTGGATGAAAAGCCCTTCGTGATGAGGTGTGCCACATAGAAGGATTTCCTGACTGTTGTGGCAATGTGGTTATTGAAGGTGAGACCACTGTCCACCTGTGTCCCAAGTCTCTTATCACACTTTCTGTGTTTAGTGTACTGCCACCTATATGGTAATTCATGGAAACATGTTTTTTCCCAAAGGGATAACAATACATTTCTTGGCATTGAGCTTGAGCCCATGGCTCTGGCACCAAGCATCTGTTTCTGTAAGGCCCTTTTGTAGAGTATCCACATCATTTGGGGATTCAATAATGGCTCCCAGTTTGCAGTCATCTGCAAACTTTGTTAGCCAGAGTCCCTTAGTGTTGACCTGTACTTCAGAGAAGTAGATGCCAAACAAGAGCGGCCCCAGGACTGAACCCTGAGGTACTCCACTTGTCACTTGTCTGGAGCTGGATTTGGAGTCGACTACTTTTACAGTGTGGGTTCTATCAGTAAGCCATTTAGCAACCCATTGGGTGACATAGGGATTAATGCCCAACTTAGTAAGTTTATCTATGATTCCAGAGTGGGGGATGGTGTCAAAGGCCTTGGCAAGGTCTAGATAGGCTGTGTGGACCACCTTACCCTTGTCCACGGCTCTGGAGACTGATTCAAAGAAGTCAATCAGGTTCAGGAGACAAAATCGGCCCTTCACAAACCCAAACTAGGTGGGGTCCAGTGTTTGAAGGTTGCCAATGTCTTTGTTTATAAGTCCACCATAATATTGGGTGTCCCATTGATAAACTGACACTGTTTACAGGACTCACACTTTTTAATACCTTTGCCACAGGGTTGTATAAGGGGTTTGTGATTATGGCATTCAAGTATATGCTTGATACTCCTGATATTTTCATACACAATTTCTGGGTGCTCTCCGTTTTTTTCAGTTAACCCAAATACATCGAAAACATGGGTCCAGTTGTTATCAGGCATGGTCCTAATAGCCCTGTTGCTATACTGATAAGACAATACCACTGTGTTGGAATACCTATTAAGTGACCCCTTATTTTTGTTAGGTCGGTCTGAAGCACATAGAAGTGGCCCATAGTGGGCATGCCTGTACTCCTGTATAAAGGTAATCAATCCACCTATCATAGTAGCAGGGTATTCCCTGTCAAGGAACATTTTCTTGAGCTGTATCAGCTCACTACTGAAGACAGTATGGCTGGTAATGAGTCTAGATAGATGAATTGTTTGCTCTTTAACAAGAGTTTTCTTTTGCCAGTCAGGGTGGAAGCTGTTAAAATGCAAGTATGTGCCTTTAGGGTTCCTATAGATAGTGGGTTCATATACATACTTACTGTAATTTTTGTATAATTTAACATCGAAAAAATTACGTGTGCCAACTTCAACTTGGTGGGTGAATGATAAAAAAGTGTTGGTAGAGTTAATATATTCAATGAATGAATTAATAGATTCATAACTACCTTTCCACAAAATTAGAATATCATCCAGGTATCTAAAAATTTAATAATATGATGTTTAAACAGTGAAGGAAAAATGTAGTTCCTTTCCCACCACCAGAGTCTTTTACAGCTAAAAACCTGCAACACACTAATTGCTGCCACACAGACAACGGACGCCAAATATAAGTTGCAAAAAGCCATTAAACACTTCATTCAGACTTAAAAAGAAATGCCCAAAAAAATCATTTCACAGACTTTTGCTGCTGTTCTGTGGTGGCTGCTTATTGCTGTTAATGAGCTATCAAAAGACTAATGCTTCTCAACACTGAGGGGTATGGAGCAAAAAAGCACCATCTGATGTAGAAAGGTGCTTAACAAGCCTGTGCTTTCAGAGTTGCGGATGTCTGAAATCGAATATGCATTCCTAACTTTTATGGATATAGCTGCATTGTCCTGCATTACCAATCAACCACTACGAAATAAAGCAAAAGGGATGTTCATTTGAGCTTACAACCATGAAGGGTATCCAGCAGCCTATGAAAAAATATGACAACTCTGCCTTACAATGCATGGTCAGAATACATTGAATATTATAGTGCTAAAAAGACCTACTACGTAAAACTGCACTTAAAAGTAAGTGCACACAGTGCAGTTATTTGCCCTGACATCACATTTTATGTGATATGAATTAAAACAAAGAAAGCTTCTTCTTATATGATAATCAAGTTGAGGAGAAGTCACTGTCAAAGCAAATCCTCCAGTAACTAAAGTCTGATTCACGCTATTTCTTCATATATGAAGGCATTTAGTTGCACATTGCACATATACGTCTCAGTAGCTCTTATTATTTGGTGTTACTGAGGGAGAATCCTGAAGGATTTGGTTAAAGAAGCCAAGGGAAATCAAGCAGGAATATTCTAGTGATGATACAATGGTACAAAATTAAAATTCATCTGGGATGGAGGAGATGTCACATTAAGCATGTAAACTCAGATAGCATTTTGTCTACCTTTTCAGTTTCATTGATAAAAATAATATCTTTCTTTTCGTTTGAGATGGGAATGAATATTTATGGTTTTATTATTTCTAAACTATCAGACTTGAGATGCACAAACATCCTAGCTAGTGTACTCACACTCCTATAATGGGAGTGAAATTTCTTCTCTCTCTCACAAATGTTTTGTGTGTGTGTGTGTGTGTGTGTGTGTGTGTGTGTGTGTGTGTGTGTGTGTGTGTGTGTGTGTGTGTGTGTATATATATATATATATATATATATATATATATATACACACACACACATACATGTGTGGGTGTGTGTATGCTTATGTATATGTGTATTTATATATGTACAACAAAGGATTAGTTTAAGGGTGTGGTTTGTTTTTCAATTGAATTGTACAGGTTATAGGTCACATATCTATGAATCTATGAAAACATTAAAGGTGGGAAAAGTTTTGAAATGATTTACTGTGCTCATATATATATATACGTTTTCTTTGGATTTGTTCTTCTGCATCATTGAATAAAGTGTTCCGTTTGTTAGCTGGTGGACTGTTTCCGTGGTTTTTGGGATTTATTAGAAAATTTTAAACAGTAGTATATTGAACTGGTTCACTTTGCATGAAAACATACTAAATAAAAGAATACATTTGCAGTGCATTTTATTTTGCGTTACCGCTTATTTTCTGCAAAGAATCATGGTTTCCTTTTTCACTTTCCCTGCAAATAATCCTAACCTTGAATACACCAAAATGTTGCCATAGCCTGTTCTTTCCTATATGTGTCTATTATGAGCACTCAAACCAAAACACTACCTGCACTTTTATCAGCAGCAAAAATGAATGCTCATTCAGTTGAATGTACAATAAAAATAAAATCAAACTTTCTTTTTGCAGGAGGGAAAGCTCCCCCCCACACCCTTCACACAACCCTGCTACTTATATATACCAGCTCTGAAGTCACATAATGATGGGGAAAAGGGAAAACACACGAAAGCCCCTATCACACATTCTAGTACTACCTCTAGTCCTGCACATTTGACAATCTTTGAATTGGGAAAAACTAACATGATTCACAATTCAACAAAATAACTATTCATGCAATGTGGCTGCAGCTATATATGCATATATATATATATATATATATATATATATATATATATATAAAATGTGTGTGTCTATATATATATATATATATATATATATATATATATATATATATATATATATATATATATATATATATAGACACACACACACACACACACACACACACGCATATGCACACCACACAATTTTGAGGTAGTTAAATAACCAGCATGTGTGGAAACTGACAATACACTTCCAGATTAGGAGAGTCATGGAAATTCCACACAAACAATTGCCTTCAGAGTGAAACAGTCTATATGATCATATAATATTTGATTCCTTGCTATGAAAGGGATCTGCTATACAAGTATGCATGTACCTTTTGATTGCTACATTATCTTTATGTACTACTGTACACATGTATATACCTAGTGGCCTTCTGTTCTACTTATGGCATGGAATATTTGTGGCTGTATAGTGTGCCTCTGCCTTTGCTTGTTCCTGTTGTCCTGTGCAAAAAGACTGTATCAGTCATGGTCTGAGTCTCGAAGCTCAGTACCACAGGGTCTGCTTGATATCTGACGATAATTTTGCTTGCCCCACAACAAAGTTAAACTGTTTTGCTACTTTTATACCACAACACAAAATGTTATATGAAGTAGCAATCTGCATTTTGCCTCATCAGCAAATGTGTCTGGCCTCTGCTTTAGCTAAAAAAAGTTGTAAGACTTCTATTTTTTCTATGCTGATATTACTAAGTTTACAAAATAACTTTAATTTCAGTGACATCAGCAGAGAGAAAATGTAAGTTAGCCACAGACTTTATTGGACACTACATACATGCAGAGATGATCCGTTCAAACTAACACTATCCCTAAGGTGAAATTACCAAGAGGTTCTGTAAATGTAAATGGGCCATGTTTTTAAAAAAATGTTTACAAATCTTTTGATTCAAAATAGCCTAAATAAACAAGAAATGACAGGAAAACAAATGTACTGCAGTGTTTAAATCACCAAATCCTTGATTCATATAGTGATATTGGCAAAACACTCAGAACTTTGGAGAATCTAGGAGTAGCCAAGTCCACATAGCCCAGTCTCAAGATGTACTTATGTCTGTCTGGTCTTCAAAAGAGAGCACTTGAAAACAATGAAGTTTACCAATACAGAAAATTCCATCCATGTTCTGAGTTCAACAGTCATATAATTTCTATCGTTTTAAAATAGATTCTGATAAAGTTTACACTCATATTATTTGCAGTCACACTATGTAGCTTATGCGTCAATCCTCTCAACATTATAATATAATCATTTTCTACCTGTGTTTTCACTGGCTTACCTATGACCAATGTCATGATTTCAGCCCTACAGCCAACTTTATCTTCATTAGCATTATTTTTACAAGTGAGATTAACTTTCTCTTCTGCAGTAATCTGATAAACAGTGTTGTCAGAAAATCCACCTCAGTGGAGATATCTACATAGCACATAAACAAACAAGCAAACAAAACAGAGATCACTAAAGAAAATAGTTTTTTTTTTTGCTCTTCAGGAAAACATAGCAATGAAACAGTTAAACTTCAGGTTCTGCCTAAGAAATGTTTTGTTGCTGTCAGTTGCAGAAAGAACACCACTTCCCCCAAAATCTCCCTGTGGTGACTGATGTTCTTTCATATGTAGCAATGTCCTTTTGATGGTGTTACGTAGTACAAATAGCTTCAAGTCACGTAAGAAACCATTTTCCTTTTATAAACAATATCTAATAGTTCAAGCACCCTCCAAGAAATAATTCTGTTATTCAGAACAAATATTTGTTGTTTATCTGAATGTCTTATTTAGAATGTTGACGTTTTATGATCGTCAAAGCATTCGTGCAGTCTGCAGCATATTGGAAATCCCCTATTTAACCAACATTTCCTTTTGATAAAGCAACACCCCATTTCATTCTCTTCCTCCAGTAAGACAGCTGAAAGCTAGGTTCTAATAAGCAGGCTGCAGAAATAATGGAACAGACTGTGACAATAATCATCTTAATTTTCATGAATGTTGCAAACAGTAATCACACGTGAGAAACATTTCTTCTGCAGTTTTGAGTTTGCTTCATCAGGACTGCTTAAGAAAATCAAGGGGTATCTTGATGTGCAAATATTTCATTAATGTAATACATTCATTTGCCAACACCAAGGGTAACTGTAGGCTAAATAAGAAACTAACGTCCTTGAAGGTATTAAATGAACTCATTACAGAAAAAAGAGAATTTGCAATTGTCAATTTTAAATTGCGTCAGAAGTTAAATTTTACAGAAAGAAAAGAAATGTAAAAATTATTTTCAGTCTATTGTATCATTTTGTTTTAAAACACTACTTAGAGTTGTCAGAAGAATGCCATTTTCAACATGTGAGAGTATATAAAAGTGTCTAACACTTTACAGAAAATACTTCTGTTGAGTTTATGTCAGAATGTTATATATTATGAAATTAAATTTAATCTGAGTTTGACATTTGGAAACATAATTTAAATCCCACACTCCTATTCTATGAAGTATGTAAAAATGGAAGGCATGATATTAGGCTTCTAATACAAAAAAAGTACTGAATTATTAGTAGTTATACTAAAACAGCTACTTTAAATATCCCATATAATTAGGTACTTTAACAGAAATCAGTATTTCATTTTTATAGCAGATTGCTCTCTATTCAGATACAGGATGGTATTCATAATCTGGGATTTTGCAGCTATGCAAAGAATGTTGCTATGCGTATATGCAAATAAGCTAAGTGCAGATTATTCCTGCTGAATAAGGAAAGTGAAGCCATTTTGAAAAAACGCCCATTTATGGCAAAAGTATAACGTGTCGCAAGTTAAGCATTAAATTCATACGAAGTACTAGGAGAAAGCCGTAGGCTTTGTATTACTGCATTCGGATATTATGGACAGACATGGCTATACACAGTCATGTTTGAAAGGCTTTAGGAAGTGATGGAGTGTGCAGCTTTTATTATTAATATTTCAAAAAATAAAGGGGTATAAAATGTTTTATATAGGGGTATCCTTATGTGGACACCTTGTTGGTTTGTTTAAGGAATGAAAAGGAGAAGATAGAAAAGACTGAATAAGAGGAGACCCAACAAATATCAAGCCACAGCAGGAACACATCAAGTGGGTTGTGCTGGAAGAGGTGAGAGAGGAGAGGAACTATGTTTTGGGCAGTAGAAAGACCTGTCCACTTTTTCAAAATTGTTTCATAAGAGGGTAGTGGGGTTAGAAAATTGGTAAAATGCTGTAGGAGAAAGGATAAGTGTAGTGATAACAATGAGTGGAGCCAGCAAAAGTCTCCAGTCCCCAGAACCTCAAAAGTTTCCACTGCCAGATGGTGTTACAGCAGAGGTCAGCACCTCCCTGACCCTGCAAGGGCATCCATGGATGGGCAGAGGATTAATGCAACCTAATCTGAGCTGCTCCTGAGGAATTTGGATCTGTAAAACAATAAACAGAAAAGGGAGAGGCAATTACAGAGCCATAAGTCAGACCAGCCTTATATGGAAAGCCATGGAAACACTTCTCATGGAATGAATCAATCGGGACATAGTGGCTTCAACCAGCCTGGCTGTTTTCTTACCTTGTTAATGCCTGCTGTATTCAATGTCAACATAGACTAGAAAGAGAAGACATAAGACAGTTCTTTACCTGCATTTCATCTCTTTTTTCCTTATTGATATCACTAGTACTAATGCATAAGATATTTCATTCACTGCTGTACTTGTTTACTATGTGTTTGTTTCAATATTTATTTTATTAATATATGAATTTTCATACTGTACCAAACTTTCCTTTATTGCAAGTTACAAATAAATTGTTACACTTTTAGTGGAATAGTGTTTTAAAATATTATGCTTTGCATGTAGCACTCTGTAAATTGTGAACAGGCAGATGGTATACACACAGAAAAATGTAGAAGTTCATGTAAGTGTCAGTTCCTCAGCTGTAAAAAGTATGTACTTTGATAATTTTCTGCTTAATAATTCTAAGCATTTAAGGGGATGATTTAAAATGCATACAGAAGTAATACAGAAATAATACAATTGGTTATGTCTCACTAAGGTATGTGCTGGTCATTCAGTTGATATTGCAACCCCACCCCCCTCTCCCAACCTCCATTCTGACCAGGATACAGTGCCTGACTGAGCATTCAACCATCTGTTACGTGCAGTGAATATTATGATAGAAATTACTGAATTATACAATTACTGTACTAATAAATATTTTTCTGGGCTACACAAACAAAATCCTTTCTTTGCTAAAATTGCCTGCATGTATTTTAACTACTACACAAGAAATACAAATATTTGTTTCCTTTCTGTATAAATATATACATTTATATACATGAAAAAAATGTTGTAAGTGTACTCATGCAAATGTATATCTGTGATTTACAGACACATGTATGTAAAGTATTATTTTAATCATACATTTACATTTGTATTTATATAGACAGTTATATTTACACAACAAACATTCCATATATTTATATACAGATGCACTTCTGTGTGCAGATATGTATATTCTTTCTTTTGCATTATTATAATAATATTATAGATAGCTATCTGCAGCTATACACATTTCTTTCAGCAAATACCTTAAATTATACCTTTTTATAAAAACTGTGCAAATGTTCACAACGAAGCAGCCAGGCTACTCCTTAAAATTCTTGTACATAAAAGTCTTTTATTAAACGACCATGGAACGGTAAGCGCTTTCGCTAACAAGCTTCTTCAGACCACATCTATATTTTTATCTATTCTCTCAGCAACGAAGCATTTGTATTGTGGATTATCTGCTGCTTTGTTTTATTAAATACCTTTTTGTAGTTTATTTTTAACCTGTTTATTATGACAAAAAAATACATAGAACTTTGTCATTCTCACCACTCCCTGATCAACCCACTCAGCCAGTGTTCAGACCTATGCTTCTGTTGGCCATCATACCTGTGTTAGTATTGGTGGCTGGAGAGGGTGATTCTTTTCAGTGCTGACAACTCCTGCCAGATGTCTCTTTTTCAATTTGGAACCTTGTTCACATGCATGGATATTATCCAGGTATGATACATTAAGAAGGTAGACCATTATCAAGGTCTCCTTATCTGACCAACTTGGAGCACAGCCTCATGGCTTCTCAGGTGCTGCGATCACTCAAAGCACTAGAATCAGAGTGCAAAAAGTATAAGCAGGATTGTGTGTTGCAGGTTTAGAACTACTCCCTCTGGGGTGTTAACCAAATGCAATAATCTAACAGAGGTATTATTAATGAAAAATAGTTGTGTGTGTATTCAAACAAATGTATATCTGTGATTTACAGACATATGTATGTAAAGTAGTATTTTACTCATAAATGCACTACATTTGTATTTATATAGACAGTTATATTTTCACAAAAACATTCCATATATTCATATACAGATGCACATCTGCAGATATGCATGGATCTTATCTAGGTATGATTCATTAAGAAGGTAAACCTTTATCACGGTCTCTTATCTGACCAACTTGGAGCATGGCCTCATGCCTTCATAGGTGCTGCCATCATTCAAAGTGCCAGAACCAGAATGAAGAAAGTATGAGCAAGGCTGTGTGTCACAGGTTTAGAACTACTCCCTCTGGGGTGTTAACCAAATGCAGTTGACCAGCAGGGCCATTAGACCAGGGACTGTTATTATTGGCAAGTTTGATTTAACCAAAAATGCTTTGTCAAATACGTGTGCTTTTTTTAAAGGAATGCATTCACAATTCATTTACATGGCAGATAAACAACAGTATAGAATCATCATTTTTCTTTATATTATTTACACTTGCTACTGCATACATTGCCTTAACTACCTTTTTTACAGTATCACCACTGAAAGTCATTTATACATGCCTCACACAGTAGAAGAGCAGTATTTTGTGTGTGTGTGTATGTGTCCGTGTGTGTGTGTGTGTGTGTGTGTGTGTGTGTGTGTGTGTGTGTGTGTGTGTGTGTGTGTGTGTGTGTGTGTGTGTGTGTATGTGTATATATCTATATCTATACAGATATAGATATAGATATAGATATAGATATATCATATCTCTCAACCTGGAAACATCACAAATCTGGACAAAGGCCCATGAAAACTAAGTACAACTGGCCAAAAATCTGGATGCTGATTAACATAAAATGTGCATACATAATTATGTAACCCTGCCCACCAAATGGAATTGTGGGATATCAACATTCAAATGCACAGTGAAGAACAGACAAAATATTAAACACAAAATATAACCAGAACAATAGTGTTTTATTTGTATTAACAGTTCAGCTTGCATCAAACTTTAAACTTATATAAACCTAAAGCGCAATTTCTTTTATAAAAATAAAATTAACTGCCGCCATCATTAATCCAGTGGGACAAGTGGCCTCTGAACAGTAAATCAGAGCAGAAACACTTTAGCAATGTAGTAACAGCACCGCCCCTATATAAAACAAAAAATAATTTTAACCAAACAATACAAATGAATGTAGCACTTAAAAATTCTATTAATTCACTAGGATACCACAACTGCGGTGAGTACTTTCTTTCATTAATGCCAAGGATCTAAAGCTTCCATTTTTTGACAAGTTACCTTGCACTTTGAGATACACTGATGACTGTAGTGGAAGTGGATTCATTATTTAAATGAATCCACAAGCTAGCATTAACATGAAAAACAGGAAACACTAAGGTCTCAGTGGTTTTGAAAAAATATAATAGGAAATACATTTTAATTGTGATATATTAATTAAAAATGTCTATGATAGAAAAAACATGATGGCAACTCAGTGAAGTAGAACTGCTTGTGGTTCTGGTAATGTAGTCACAGCTCATGGTGAAAAATATTTCTTTCATATTATTTGTCACATTCCAGCAATTCCAAAAGCATTTCAGAATAGCACAGCAATGAGACATGAGAAAAGATGAACATTGAATTTTCAAGATTTGCAACTCCTAAAAATGAAAGTGACCATGGCATGTATATCCATAACGTTACCCCCCCCCCCTTTTAAAAGCTATATTCCACAACTTTCTGTCACCTGCTGAAAGTTTGTAAGGGTGCCCCCAACCAATTCCCACTTAAGAACTAGATGGGAATTCAAGGGGAAGCACCTCTTACAAACTGTATTATGGAAAATAAGTCTGCAGACATTGTTTAATATGGAAATGCTTACATTAGGAAGCATACGGTACACAGACTGCATACAGAGTGCTCAAATAAAATGCACATGTCCAGCATTCTTTACATTTGCCTAAACTTGATTGCTTTGGTCACCAAAAATTAAAAATAAGGTTGACACTTTTACCGATGCCCAAAATGGTATGTTTTCTACAGAAAATGAGATTTTACAGTACAAACCATTCCCACAGTAAGTGGAAAGGGCCATATTTCATTTTTTGCCAAATAAAAAGCTTGCTTATGTTCCACCATAATCATATTATCGTATGTCAGATACATATGAAGTATTATATGGAACTATTGGAGGAAATGTTTTGTCCTAAAATCCCAGGACATTTGCTATTTTTTTTCACAGGGCACAGCTTATATGCTCATAGGTGAATACTAGACTAGGTGCCCTGAAGGGCCATTTTAAGTCTAGCCAATAACCCAAGGTCAGAATCAAAACCTCTACTTTTGTGTTGGTGAGATGAAGACCTTAACCATTATGCCAAACAAAGAAACTGTCTGGCATAAAGAGGGACAGGTGCTAGTCCTAATTTTAAGTCAGAAACACTTTTAAAAATGTTTATGATATGAGCTAAGAAAGTTGCTATATCAACACTATTTACATTAGCACACATTTTCTGATGAATAAGATCAATGTGCTTAAATGTAACATCCGGCATTATTATTTGATTATTTTATTCTAAACAGATTTATCCCAAAACCTGATATTACAAGAGAGAGAAAAAAAGACTTGATTCATAATGTTAGTTTACCACTCGCAATCTGGACACATGAAACGTCACACCAGCTGAATAAAAGTTCTCATGTTATCTTCCGCGTGGTACAATCTGCTATTTGTTACTGTGTATCATTGGGTTGTCTCTCCTACATGACATAACCATGGATACTGCAGGCCAGGTGAGAAAGTTAGTGGAGCTTTCAAATCTTAAAATTTCAAGCAATGATGTTGGCTGCAGTAGAAATTGATAACAGTTTAGTACGATGTGGAATGTGCACTTGGACGGTCACAAATCTTGTTTTTTGCAGAAACAAGTTTCTGTTGGTTTGCAACCAAAGAAGAAGCTATAGAAAGTTTTGACTTGCACTCTGAATATTTATTTCAAATAAAACCTGGCTTGCCCCAAAAGAATTTAAAGCCATCTTTTGGGACTGTAGTAAAATAGTATGATGCTTCTGATACCTGATCTGCCTGTGTTAGCCCCAGTATGTAATGTATCTTTTGTTTTTCTTCAGAGTAGTAAATCATTACAAAGTGACCCATGTTTATCTTTAGGGCAATGGGGCATTTACTTTATCTCATTTGCATGGTCCCAGCTATCTTCCACTGCTCATACTCAGACTTTGTGCACTTCTTAAACTTTTAGAACCAATCTTATTTTTTGAGTATTTCGTACTTAAGTAGAGAAAGTAGTATTGTTGAGGGGCAGGGTCACTATTCTTGTCCCGTCAATATAAAGGCCAAAATATGATTTTTTTTTTTTTTTTTTTTGGGGGGGGACGGCTACATTGGAAAAGTGTTACTAAAGTTGTTTGTTTTATATAATTGTTGTAAATCAGCTTCTGATTGTCAATATATATCCCTTTAAGTACTGTTAGCCTCAAAGACCATTTGCTAGCATGTAAGGGGCATTTTAACAACTCTAGAAGGCTGACTGAAGCACATAAATATCTCAATTAACTTAAAGGTTGCCAGCGAGTTTTCTCTTAAATGGATTTCTTCTGATCTACTTGAACAGGTAAAGCTGCTTTGCTTTGCTGCTGACTTTTCACATTTTGGTAGGAGGACTTGAGTCAAGTCAAGCTTTATGCACAAATCCTTAATTGTTGTAAAGGCCTGAATGTGATTTACGTTGATTATATTGTACCGTTAACAAAGTAAATGGCATTGTTATTTAAACATAAGCATTTGTGATACTCCAGTGGTTAAAAGAAATTCGGAATTGAAGGGGCCAGTCAGGAATTCATGGCACCCCATTATTTCCCCCTCGGAACTGGTAAATTCTGAGGAATTTTGTATGGTTGAGATTTTTATATATATATATATATATATATATATATATATATATATAGTTGGGGGTTCTTTTCACAGAAATACGTATTCTTCTTTTTACAGAAATAAATATTCCTATGTGAGTCTTTATCAACCTTTATTAAATGTTGAGTGTTTTGAGGTGATAAGGTGTACCTTACTACACATTAACAAAATGCAAGAAGATGGCAAATTATATGGCAGAACATGCTAGAAGCAAGGTGCGCATACCAGTACTGGGAGGAGGCTGACAGCAATTATCCCATTAACACCATATGAAGAATACCTCCTTTCCATTCATGAAGATAACTAAGTCACAGAAGATGACAGCACTGGAATAGTCAGAGGTGATGTGCTAATGTTCCTAGCCTACTGAGCCACACAGTTGTGGATACTTATGATTACCAATATCTGCATCAGCAAAACTCTTTTGCTCAGGAAGGTTGATACAGTAACATATATTTATGTAGAGAACTGAATATTAACATGGAATTATTACATTAAACACATAATTACTATTAATAAGTAAATCTTTCACATCTGCACAATATGACAATGAAGGCAGTGTACATGGTAAGGGTTCCCATTACCTCCTTAATAAGTATACATAGCATACATTATTTCTTTATTAGTAATGTTTTCAAATCATTTTTTTACAGGGTCAATAGCAGAAACAAACAGTTTCACTATACCAATAAATTTGGAGGATATCAGCAGGAGAATGCCTGCCGAAAATGATGATGATGATAACATACTTATATTTATGAAAAACACCAAGAAAAATCCGGAAGTAGGAGCCGCCAAATACCAGAGTTACACACATAAACAATGGTTTAATAAGTCACCAGTATAAAAATTGTACAGAAATAAAATGTTAAGTACTTTCATCCTAAACAAATATAACTTTGGACTTCATTAGAACCTGTTTCCAGGTGCAGTATGGTGGCACACCAAACATATGTGGCCCTCCCCATTCATACACGAGTTAGAATTTACCAGACTCAAGTAATAGTCAGTCTTGGAAGGGAATAGGATGGAGTACTGTCCAGACATGTGGTGGCAAATTGCATGAGACTACAAGCGCTTCTCAAGAAAGTACTGTAATTAGTCGGGGGAGGGGCAAGCACAACAGGTTTTGCACAGGCCACATCAGCATTTTTTACATCTAGCAGAATCTCTTGAATTCCTGGACAGTTTGAACATCTTCTTTGGTAGATTTGAGGAAAGAAACAACAGGTTGTCACTAAAGCTACTCATTAATGAGAAGGATGTAGTACTCAGGCTCAGTACAGAGGAGGTAAGAAGAGAGCTAAGGAGAGTGAACCCCAAGGAGACTGCTGACCCAGAAAACATACTGGGCAAGGTGTTAAATGGCTGTGCTGATCAACTGTGCACAGTGCTCAAGGAAATGTTTAACACCCTCTCTTGCTATGGCGAAAGTACCCTCATGTTACAAAAAAAACACTCCATCCAGCCCTAATGACTACAGACCAGTTGTTCTCACATCCACTGCTATGAAATGTTTTGAGCGTCTGATCAAAAAGCATCACTCATCATGCCAACCTCCTGATTTTGACCCTCTGCAGTTTGCATACAGAACTAACCAATTCACTTCCCCTTGACCATTTAGAGGGCAAAGAAAACTATGTGAGGATGCTGTCCATAGACTTCAGCTCTGCATTTAATACGGTGGTAACAATGCAGCTGATAGAAAAACTGACACATTTATGAATCAGTAAACATCTCTGTAACTGGATCGTGGACTTCCTGATTGAGAGACCACAGAGGGTATGTTCGGGTAAGAACACATTAAAGTGCATCACAATTAATACCAGGGTTCCATAGAGATGTGTTCCCAGCCCACTGTCATTCACCATCCTGACCCATAACTGCTATGCTAAGCAGAAGTCCAGCCATATCATTAAGTTTGCTGATGACACCACAGTTGTGGGACTCATCACAAAGGAGGACGAAAGGGCATACAGAGAGGAGGTGGCATCTCTGATCAATTGGTGTGAGGGGAACAACCCTGACCTGAATGTAAACAAGACCAAAGAGATTATCATTGACTTTAGGAAAACAAACCACCCAGTGCTCAAATCAATAGTAAGAGTGTGGAGAGGGTTAAGAGTACAAAATTCCTGGGAGTCCTGGGCATACACATATCTGAAGCTCTCTCATGGATGGGAAACACCAGCAAACTGGTCAGGAAAGCATGCCTACACCTCCATTTTTTTAAGAAGCCTGAAAAAAACTAAGCTTCCTCCTCATTTTCTCTCTACCTTCTATGGAGATGCAATAGAGAGCATCCTCACCTGCAACTTCACACTGTGGTTTGGAAGCTGCACAGTTACAGAAAGGAAGGTGCTACAAAGAGAGGTGAGGGATGCAGAGAAGGTAACAGGTTCCAGTCTTCCATCGATACAACAGCTTTATTCTGCAAGAAGCATCTGAAAGACCACAAAATAATGCATGACACTATGCATCCTGTGCATGGACAGTTTAAAAATCTGGCATCAGGCAGGAGATATCACAGCATCCTCTGCAGAACTACAAGATTCAGTAACAGTTTCTACCCTACAGTGAACTCAGGCACTAGTCCCAGGGGTCTGGAGATATAATAAGTCAATTTTTATTTATCTGTGCAATATATACTCACATATATTCTAAGTACAACATTTATTTATTATATCCATAGTCAGTATTATTTAACCCACGTAAGTGCAATATTAGACAAATAACTTAGGGATTGTTCGATCTGTAGTGTGTCTTGTATTACTTTAAATAGGGTGGTTAATTTAACTTAGGGGAAACTATTCTTTTTGTATATGAGTGTTAGTAAATGTCTCTGCTCTTTATTGTGTGTACTGGGAGTAGTATTGCATTTGTTAGTTATGTTTATGCCTCTTCTTGTATGTATTGTTTCACTTTCTTTAATATTCTCAAGAATTGAGATGATACACAAATTTAATTTAGGCTACACATGTGTAGTTCTAAATGACAGAAAAAGTTTACTTTGGCTTTGACTGTTGATCACAATTTCAGAGCACTGTCAGATCAGTGTCTGCTGGATCACCTGCATCAAGTAGGTCATGACATCAGACCAGTTCACCATCCAGCTCTCATGATAGCCCTTCTACAAAATCACCTGCACCATAAATAACTTTTCTTTAGCAGATGTGTATGACATATTTGACCTTGACCAACTGTGAATCGAGTGACTTTTCTGTTACTTACAATATGACCTTCACAAATATGAGTGAATGATTAACTCAGAGGGGGATAAGTTATATAAAAAAAGGAAGGGGGGACTTATGACCCTTTTCATCTGTATGCATTTTATTCATGTAATGGTACTGCTTAAAATGTCAGTGAACTGTAGAAAGAATGGTGTATATCATAAGATAAGGTTGCGGTGATTAACAGCAGTAATGTTGTATGTACTGACATTGTTACAGCTGCCTGTTACCTATAACTTCAAAGTAGTAATACACAATTTTTCAGGGAAACACTAATAAGAAAGTTACAGATTAAAATAGGTATCCTGCCATGTAAACAAACACTGTCACCACTTCACCCTCACCACTGCACAAATAATGCAAGTGATAGCAAAATAAAATAATCTGGTGTTCTGCACCTCAACAGATAAATTTTAAACTAAGAAAACACTGCATAATATAAAAACAATATGGTATTTTCAATCAAATGCAAGGTATGAACAGATGTTAAATACTGAATTAACACTTTTTACTAACTGACACTTGAGGACATTCAGTATGTGCATACCTAGGTAAGCCACTTCACTAGA
Source organism: Protopterus annectens (assembly GCF_019279795.1). Classification (NCBI taxonomy): domain Eukaryota; kingdom Metazoa; phylum Chordata; order Ceratodontiformes; family Protopteridae; genus Protopterus; species Protopterus annectens. Next base: position 195,172,124 of record NC_056738.1, read on the forward strand.
GTATTGTGCAAAATAGTTAAAATGTCATTGTTACATACAAGATGTCTTACAAAATTACTGAACAGAGGTCAGTGAGCACTCAGGCATAACTTTTACTAACAGTAACATGACTAACTGTTCTTAAATAAAAAAAATAATTATTTAAAGATGAGAAAGAATGCCAGATGAACAATGACAGCAGACCATGCACCACACAGTCTAGCCCACAGACAAGCACCTCAGGGAAATGTCCCACTCCATAAAAGGCATTTATATTCCTGGCTTAGTCCTGAGATGATGCCAGGATATAGATGTACTGATCCACATGTGCCAAGAGTACATAAAAGAACTGCAACAGTATCCTACAGGCAGAAGCCTGTGAGGTATTCAGAGTGTTCCCAGTCTGTCTCTGGAAGGTCCCTGTGGCAAGTACAATGAGGTTTTTACATACCTTAGTACCCACAGAAACAGGAAATCCTACACTATCTCTGTCCACTCTAAATCTATCTAATATCTTCTCATTATCAAAATTTTAATGGGTTATTCCCTGCTCTTATCTCTGCCTTCTTAGTCAGCAAGTGCCCTTGGGCACAAGTGGTTCTGGCCCTACAAAGACAAGCATCTCACAATGAGAAATAGCAAGGCTAGCACCTAGTGTCAACATCTTCATGGATTGCAAAGTAAATAGCAGAGGTGAGACTCCTCTTTATATATAGTTTCTGCGGGGTCTATATTACAAGATCAAAACTTTAGTTAATTGAATAACTAAAGATCGATCTTGTAATATTGAAACCTAAAAATCTAGAATGGCCGATTTAACTCAGGGAAACACTTCCCTTGGCTGTTATGTGGATTATGCCCTTTTCTCCAATTTGGAGCAGTCTCAGAGTTGGTATATTTAGTTAGGGGGGTGTGGGGAGAACAGCCCCCCACATCAGGGGGTGTGGGGATGAAGCCCCCCACTTAATTTGGGATTTAAGGTTTTTTTTTTTTGATGCACAGCCAAGGGAAGTGTTTCCCTGGGTAAAATCGGCCATTCAAGATTTTCAGATTTCAATATTACAAGATCGATCTTTAGTTATTTGATTAACTAAAGTTTCGATCTTATAATATAGACCCGTTTCTGCAGACAGTGCAAAAAAGAGGAAAAAAATCTCACTATGAATTATAAATAGGCAACAGAATGCTTCATTACCACATATCATTTTACATTATTCCTCATTTATATCTCATTATGACTGAATTTGCTTAGGCTTCTTCACAGGCATCACATGTTAAAGTACGTGGCCTCTATGAATCACAACTTGCTTGCACTCATTTGTGTACAGCACTGACAGACTTAATGTATTCTAATGACTATGAATACCACCTGCAGTATCAAATAAGGTATTGTCTAGTGCTATGAATATGCATTCTTGTAGAAAGTATTTCATTTGTATGGCTGCCTGCTCTTTTACAATGCTGCAGAAAGCTATCCCTAAGTAACCCTCCACTTTCCACAAACTCAAATTTGAAATTAAACTATTTGCACCAGGTATAGAAACTGACAGAAGAGCGAAATTCAAAATACAGAAGCACAGATATTTTGAATTTCTGCTTCTGGTGGTACAGTATGTGGATGTTTGGGTTTAATTTTGGTAGGTTCTTGTGTGTAAGTATGTTGGTTAGGGGTTTAGTGTGTGTAAGTCTGTGTTGTGACTCTTATGTGCGTGTTTGAGGGACTGTAAGATGTGTGTGTCTGAGTTTCGTTTGTGTTTCTGTTTGTGCAATCTCGGAGTTAGAATATATAAGTAGGTGGGTGGGGGTGCAGCCCCCACATGGGGGGTGCAGGGGGGCTTGCCCCCTGCTTATATGTAGCTTAGTTGAGTTTGTTTTATTGTGGGGGGGTGTTTGTGTATGCTTATGTGTGTACTGTATGTGTAACATAATTACGGGATTTTGAATTTCACGGTTGTGTGTTTTCGAATTTGTGAGTTGTGGTTGGGTTTTCGGCTTTGTGGTTTCGAAATACTGAAATTTGAGCTTTCAGTATTTCAAAATTACAAAGTGGACCCATATATATATATATATATATATATATATATATATATATATATATATATATATATATATATATATATAGTGAGTGACTGACAACACAATATATACATGTATTATATGCAGAGTAAATATCAGAGTTGGCATGCTGAATGAATCATACTGAAAAGTAGAGTCAGGGCAAGCTATATACAGGAAAATAGGGTAGGAAGAGGGGGAAGTTATATAACCAGAGAGAGAGGGGAAGTTGCATTTCCTGGAGTCTTGTAATGTGCTTTTATTTCTGATTGGAAATGTGGTAAGAGGGAATAATCTTTAAGAACAGAAGGGAGAGGTTCCCACAGTTTGGGACCAAAGCCTGAGAAAGCATGGGCTGTGCAGTAAAGTCTAGTTTGGGGGGTTTGGAGGACAGTACTTGAGTGGTTAAACTTCCTAAGGTTATATGTTGGTGCATGTCTGAATAGTCTGGAGTCTAGTGGGTGGAAGATATCATTATTGATAAGTTTAGACAGCTGACAGGTGAGTAGCACATTGCTTCCGTTATAGCCGGTTAGCTATTTGAATGGCTTTACGTGGTGTTCCTTTCTTGGTAAAATGGTGATTAATCTGCATATGGCATTTGAGATGATTTGAATAAAGGATACATTTCTTTTAGAGGCTGTAGTAATCAGATGGAGATGCTATTCTAGCTGAGCCAGCAAGATAGCTTTACCTATGGAATCCCTACAGGGCCTGAATGAAAATAGGAATTCCTATTAGCCCAGAAAAGGAAACTAGATTTTTTTGTGTGTGCAGTACAAGTCAAGATAGAAGTTTAGGAAGAGATCCAGCCAAATCCTTAGGTATTTGAAAGTAGTGACATTTTCAGTACTTTCACTTAGATAATCAAGGATTTGTAAATATCCGGAGTCAGAAGTAAAGATTTTCCTAGTACCAAAAGCATTGTGATGAAGCGAGGAGTGTCACATTCTACTGCATCCAGTCCAAAACTTGTAAACTAATGCAGTGAGTGAGAAGAACCACTAATATTGAAAATAAAATATAATAAAATACAGTTTCAGACAAGGACAAGTTACCCTCCTGCATCCCCATGTGTATGGCTTTGCACAAAACCAACCTTACTTAATTACAGTCACTCCATGGTCATACAGTTGTGGGAAAAGGGCAAATATTACACTAAAAAAAATAATTTCTGCCCCCAGGCCATGCATGGTTAAATATACTAACTCCTCATAGTAACAGAAAAAGGGCAACAATCACAGTAAAAAAATGTCCATGTTCCCCATATGAAGCATTCCGTTACAGCAAACATTAAAATCAATTTGCACCAGTAGTTCAAATCCAGAAAAACAGCACAAACTCCCCACACCCACACTCCCAGACCCTGCCATTCAATGTAAGGTACCAGTCTCCATAATCATTGAACACTGAAGCTCCAAAAACTGTTAATGCCATTTGATGCCAGTAGTCCGATGCATTTATATTTGAGCAACAGGCAATAATATGCTTCTATTTTTTTATAATAACGGCAGAAAATCTGACCAAAATATCACAGAACCACTCCCTGCTATTCAATGGGAGGCATCAAACAGAGTGTTATGACCAGAGCCATGCTTTCTGAGAATTTGTAACATGAAGGTTAAGGATGATGTGATTATTACTGGTATAACTGGATGCATGATAAGTTATATCATGCAGATACAAAACAGAGTACGGTATCATAATAGGAGAAATACCACTGGATGTGATTGTAGAAAATTTCTGCTTACTAACTGAATCACAGCTATCAAAAGATTGTTCTCAGTTTGCTCAACAGGGAAAAGGACAGAGGCTATTACTGAGTACAGTCAGGCTGAAGTGACAGCTGACAGGGAAACCACTAAAAGAGCAAAGAGACAATTGCGAAGTGAGAAGCCTGCAGAAGAACTGACAGACAGTAGAAGATTTATTTTATTTTACATTTGTTTACCGGGAAAGTCCGACTGGAACAAGGTCCATTTACAGTGGAGGCCTGGGGAGAAAAGCTCCATAAAATAACAGTACAAATACAACAAATGACAAAAAAAATTCTGTACAGAGGCATATATATACAATGAGAGCTCCATGTCTTTATATGACAACACATAATCCACGAATGACAGAAAATTTCTATACAGTGTCATATCTGCATGATATAACTAATTCAAAGTTTATTTTGTACATACGTGGGAGAAATACCACTGGATGTGATTGTAGAAAATTTCAGCTTACTAACTGAATCACAGCTATCAAAAGATTGTTCTCAGTTTGCTCAACAGGGAAAAGGACAGAGGCTATTACTGAGTACAGTCAGGCTGAAGTGACAGCTGACAGGGAAACCACTAAAAGAGCAAAGAGACAATTGCGAAGTGAGAAGCCTGCAGAAGAACTGACAAGAACTGACAGACAGTAGAAGATTTATTTTATTTATTTTATTTTACATTTGTTTACCGGGAAAGTCCGACTGGAACAAGGTCCATTTACAGTGGAGGCCTGGGGAGAAAAGCTCCATAAAATAACAGTACAAATACAATAAATGACAAAAAAAAAATTCTGTACAGAGGCATATATATACAATGAGAGCTCCATGTCTTTATATGACAACACATAATCCACGAATGACAGAACATTTCTAGACAGTGTCATATATACAATCAATGAGATTTTTTTTGTACCTTAGTTTGATTTGAGCAAGCTTGGTATATAGATAGCAAAACTTTGAATTCCGTATTGGTATAACAAAGCATAAAAATGAAGAAATGGAATCTGGAAAAGAATGCTATTCGGGACATATGTCATAGCGTGAGCAATAGTTTGTAGGATAATAGTTCCTGATAGGGAGTATTTGAGTAGTACAGAATAGCTGAGTTAAGCAGTGAGGAGATGAGGTGTGGCAAGTTAGGAGGAGAGCAGAAAAGATTTTATGTGATACAGGGACAGAGCCATGATTGCAAGAGGTGTGACTTCAGTGATGTCTTGAAAAGTGAGATGGATGGTGCAGAGGAGATACTTTGGGAGAGGTTATTCCATTCCCTAGCAATGGTGTGGGAGAACAGACTTTTCCCTGCAGTGTTATTGGCTTTGGTTATGCAGAGCAGGGTTTTGTTGGATGAGCGTATAGGGCGATTTGCAGAATATTGGTTTAGAAATTGGTTTAGGGCTGGGGTTTTCTGAGAGTTCCTTATTATGTTGAAGGTGAGGACTAATTGGTGATAGCTAATTAGCTGAAGGAGTTCTAACCACTGTAGTTGCTTCAGGGCACTACAGTGATGACTTCTAAAAGTGGAGTTGTTAGCGAATTTTGCAATTTTATTGTAACATGACTCTAGCTTGTTTAGGTCTGTTTTCCTGATATGAATTAGGATTGGTGATGCATACATTAGGGTAGACAAGAGGTGGGTTTGGGATAAGGAGATTCTAGCTTGGTCCGATAAGAACTGTTTGCGTTTGTATAGGGTTCCTAGTTTCTTATGTACCTTTGTGATGGTTTGTGAGATATGGACATTAAAGTTTACATTGTTATCTATTTCAACCCCGAGCAGCTTAGTGTGAGGGGAGGGGGAGATCGTGGTCCAATTTGTGGAGGTGATAATGAAGGTAGGAGGTGTGCATTTGGATTTATTGGGGGGGAACGAGTAATTTGGTCTTGCTGGGGTTTAGAATGAGTTGGATATCAGTAATCCATTGTTCCACAGAGCAGAAGGATTCTTTGGGTAAGCATTTGAAGAGTGGCTATGGATGGGGCTGAACAGATTAGGGTGGAGTCATCTGCGTTCTGTATAAGTGATGCATGCAGGGTGGAAGTATGTAGTTTGTTAGTGAAAATGGTGAATAGTAGAGGACCCAGTATTGATCCTTGTGCGATGCCTATAGTAGTTGGTAATAGAGGTGATAGTGTACTTTGCCATTTAACTGATTGCTTAATGTCAGAGAGATAGCTTCTAAACCATGAAGTAGCAGAGGAGGCGAAGGATAAGGTTGACAGAGTGTCTAAGAGTAGGTTGTGGGAGACCATATCAAATGCTTTTGATAGATCTAGGAGTATGGCTGAGACTAATTTGTTGACGTTTCTTAGATGGTTAATTTCATTGGTAAAGGAGAATAGAGCAGTGGTTGTGCTATGGTTTGGGCGGAACCCATGCTGTGTGGGGGAGAGGAGGTTATGTGAGGATAAGGAACGCATTACCTGGGTGTGAATACATTTCTCCAGAAGCTTGGAAAGGGGGGACAAGATAGCAATTGGCCGGTAGTTTGATAGTTCATATGAGTTTCCACCTTTGTGAAGGGGAATTATATGTGACACTTTCCATTGATGGGGTACGTAGGTTTCTTTATAGAGTGGTTTATAAGAATTGAGACAGGGTAGGCTAGTGATTCTGCAGCTAATTTTAGAAAATTTGTGGGTAAACCATCTGCTGCGAGTGTGGTGGGTTTTAGTTTAGAGAGTAGCTTTTTAACTGAAGAGGTTGGTACAGGTGAGAGTGTGAAGGTGGGTATGTTAGTTTGTTCTACAGCTGAAGTGGTTTTAGGGTTCTTGTTGGATAGTTGGATAGATAGTGCGAGAATAGATTCTGTGAAGTGATGGTTGAATTCTGAAGCTATGCTATCATTATCAGAATAGTTGTTGGGAGATGGGGTGGTGGTTTTGCCCTGTACATTTAGATGTGTACATTTAGTTTGCATAAGAGTAGAGATGGTTCATGGGATCCTGAGTAATGGCAGGATGCCAAGAAGATAGCACTGAAAGAAGTTATGCTTTCTGACTACACATATGGGTCCACTAAGTGAACACAGAAATGGTGATAACAGAATATACATGATACATCAAAAATGTAAACAACAAACATTATATGATACTGAAAGCTCATAGAAAAAATGTTGTCAAGGATGATTATACAAATAGATTTGAAATGATACTTGATAGAAGACAGTTTACAGTTAAAACAGATTCTCAGGGTTTTTCAGATCTTTGTAACTGAAGCCTTATATGATTTTTATTTATGTTAATGGAGAAGATGACTTTGACATTAGTTTTGTGACACCACACAAATGAAAGGTATCTCAGAAAAATACCCAGAAATGAAAAATGTTACCTTAATTTTTTTTTTTTTTTTTTTTTGTACAAAACCATGCCACTATTATCTGGAAATAAAAACCTGGAAAAAATGTAAATTAATGCTATAATTATATAGAAAGTATACTATAATGCAAGATGTCTGGTATTTGCACATCTGCAAAGACCCTACTGAATGAAAGTCAGTCTGTTGGCTGATTGTGCTGTGCCTGGCCTTAGCCTTCAGCAATTCATTACTGCTACTCTGAGAATCAGCTAGGAAAAATCTCTTGACTGCTGATTGGTTTGGAGGATGCCAAATGAGAGTTGACAGCTGGCTCTGTCAGATAGTTAAATGTGAACAGTAAGTCAGATTTTCTACATTTTCTAGAATTCTGATTGATTGGTGCCTTGATGAAGTTGTTTGTGAATGGTCAGGGCCTGCTTCATAAAATTCAATGTTAAAGTCCATGCTAAGATGATGAACTGATATCATATGTGGTGAACTTCAGTGTACCAACCGTAGCTTCTCTCAGCTAGTCCCACAACTCTGTCAAGGACTCCTATCTTACATAAAACACCTATCTTTGTACATTAAATTCAGACCACAGTTCAAGGCCTATCTTGGTAGACAAGGTCACCTGAATCCATTACCTCATTCCACTTTACCTAATTGCTGCTAAACCTAAGTTCTGCATCTTCTTGCTAACCGTGCAATAGCCACACACAACATGATCACATACCTGTAAACCTGTACATATAGTTAACAAAAGCTACTATTTAGGTTCATAGGTGTCTACTAGGCTAATGGCCCTGGAGCCTTTACAAGCCTAGCCCAAAAAAATTGCCCAGGCACCATGCCACCCAATGTTAGTTCACAGTGCCCCTATCCAGTAGGACAACTGGAATGATCCCTGGAGTGAACTTTCTGTTACTCATCCACTGGTCAAGATTTCTCTTGAAGAGGGTCAGCGAGATACTCTGTTTGACATGAATGGTAAGCTTATTGCAAAGTATGGGCAGTCTTTGGGAGATGAACCTGTCCTTCCAGCATGTTCTGTTAAATGTGGTAATGAGGTTGTGATCTCTGGAGCATGTGGTATGGGGGGATTGGGATTTCTTTATGTAGGGCTAAGTTGGACATGGCTTTGTAAGTCAAGCAGAGATCATCTCTAAGTAAATGAAAAGAGACTGAGAACATCAGAAGTTTCGAGTCTGCACATGTAGAACATGTGTTTAAGGCCTAGGATCCTTTTTATGAGGTACTTTTGTGGCCTGTTCAGCTGTTGTAGGTGTCTGATAAGGTGCATGCCAAACAGGGCATTATATTCGATGACTGGTCTAATGAGGGATGAGTAGAGAGGGATGATGACCTCTTTCTTCCTGGATGCAAAACCTTTGGTTATAAGATGTGCCACATAGAAGGACTTTCTGACCACAGTGGCAATGTGGTCAAAGGTGAGGTGGCCATCGACCTGGGTGCCCAGATATCTTTTGGCACCTTCAGTGTTCAGTGGCTCCCATCAATGTGGTAATTCATGGGAACTGAGTTTTTTCCAAAGGGGATGATGACGCATTTTTTGGCATTAAGCTTCAGGCCATGGTTCTGACACCAGTCATTGGTCTCAGAGAGGCCCTTTTGCAGGATGTCTGCATCACTTGGGGAGTTGATAATGACTCCTAGCTTGCAGTCATCAGCTAACCTGGTCAGTCAGAGTCCTTCTTTGTTGGCCTGGACTTCTGAGAAGTAGATGCCAAACAGGAGAGGGCCCAGGACCAAGCCCTGTGGGATTCACTCATGACTGGTCGACAGTCTGACTTGGAATCTGCAACTTTCACTCCATGGGTCCTGTCTGAGAGCCAATTTGCAACTCACCTAGTGATGGAAGGATTGATGCCTAGTTTTGTGAGTTTATCAAAGATACCTGAGTGGGGAATGGTATCAAAGGCCTTGGCCAGATCGAGGTAGGCTGTATGCACTGCCTTACTCTCATCCACAGCCTTGGTGACAGCCTCAAAGAAGTCAACCAGGTTCAGCAGGCAGGATCTCCCTTTGATAAAGACAAACTGTGTGGGGTCAAGAGTTTGGAGATGGCCTATATTTTTGTTAAGCAGGTCCATGATGATGTGCTCCATAGCTTTGCATACCAGACTCATCAGGCTAATGGGGCAATAGTTCCCAGGGTCTGTAGTTGCTCCCCCTTTATGGAGCAGGATGACTGTAGCAGTGTGCCATTTGTTAGGGATACAGCCTGAGGTAAGGTTGTGATTGAACAGGGCACACAGCTGTGGTGTCAGTTTATTTTGTAGCTCATGTAGGATACAGCCAGGGATATTATCAGGTCCCATGGATGCTGTATTCTTGACTTTGGATAATGCAGCTTTTACCTGTGCCAAAGAAATGGTGGGTACCAGGCTTTCTTCTGGTATTGTGATAAGGCCCTTGGGGGGAAGAGGGGTAAAGTTGGCACTGAATCTGTCAGCCAGTATGTTGGCTATATCTGTTGGCTCAGTATAGGAGGTGCCATTGTGCAATAACTCAGAGCAAATATGGGTATTGCCTTTGAGGTTTCTGATATAGCTATAGAAGGCTTTGTGGTTGTTTTTGGTGTCAGCCGCAATTCTGCCTTCATATCTGGCTTTAGAGGATTTGATAAGGGAGCTCAGCTTTTTCTTGAGACTGATATGGGAAGTTTTCCAGTCTTGTGACTTCATTTTTTTTTTGTAACAGTTTCTTCCTTCTGTTGTAGAGTTTATTGATGGCTGGAGGCCACCAGATTGGCTTCCTTTTTTTGGAGGAGAGCATTTTAGTTCTATTTGGTATGGCAAGGTCCATGCATTTGTGTACATGCTTGTACAGTGCATTGGTGTATGATTCGGCAGTCATGCAGCTATTTTCCATTGGCATGGGTAACGAGAAGTTAGCCACCTCTGTTTTGAGGAGATCAAAATCAGTTTTAGAGCAGTTTTTCCGGATGGTCACTTTAGTGGGGGGTGTAGGTGAGTTGGAGATTTCCATGGTGATCAGTTTGTGGACAGATTTAACCAGGGAGGAATTGACCATAGGTGTGGAGCAAAAGTCTCCCATGTTGGTGATAACCAGGTCGAGGATGTTGCTTCCTCTAGTGGGGGTCAGAATGAGCTGGTCCAGGGCATTGGAATTGATAAATTCCAGAAAGTGTCGGGCCTGTACGTTGATACTTAAATAGTTTTCCCAGCTGATGGAAGGGTAGTTGAAGTCACCCAGTATGAGAGTATTGGGTTGAAACTTGATAGATTCCAGGGTGCTTAGGAACTTGGAGTGAGAGTCTAGGGACATGTTTGGGGTTCTGTAGCAGGCTATGACTTGTATCGCCATCTTACTCAGTGTTAGTTGTACCTGAAGTATCTCGGATGTATTATGCTGGGCTACCAGTTTAGAGGTGTGTGTATCCTTTAAGAATATGAAGACACCACTGCCTTTGGAGCTTCTGGCCATATTCTGGGGCAGAAAGGTATGGAATAAGTTGTAGCTTGGGAGTGCAGGGGTGCTTTCTGCCTCTTTAAACCAGGTCTCCATTACAGCACAGATGTCGACATTCTCCATTTTTAGGAGAGCTTCAAGTGAGTGCATCTTGAGATTTAGACTTCTAGCATTGAGCAGCATGACCCTCAGATCGAGTTTGTTTTCAGCTATTATGATGGTATTTTGGTCTTTAGAACACTGCCTAAAAAGGTACTATAGAGGTGGCAACAGCCTTAGCCAGTACCCGCACTCCCAGAGGTGATAGATGCAGGCCGTCTCTGACAAAGCATCGAGGTCTGTCAGTCATGTTGTCCCAGGCAGACAGATACTGGATCCCCTTAGAATGACACCAGAAACTTAGCCAATTGTTGAAGTCAATCATTTTCTGTTTGTACTGTGGTATCAATCTTGGGATGGTAGAATACTACTCAGGGCTGGGGTCATACCTGCCTGGGCCATATAATCCAAAAGTTCCATCACATCTTTTTTCATGTAGTCCAAGGAGGTGCATCTCAGGTCATTCACACCCACATGGGCAATGACTGAGTCATATTTGTAATTGTTGTGGAGTGACCTGAGTGCACTTGTTATGTGGCGGATCCTGGCACCTGATAGACAACTGACTGTCAACTTCTCCTTGTTCATCCTAGTGAGTGGACATCAGTGTGCCTCACAATTGAGTCCTCTATGATTAGTACATTGGACAAAGTGTTTTGCCTTAAGGGCTTGGATTGAGGGGCACAATGTGGTGGTGAGCTATGTGTTCTGGGGTTGGTGTTGTGTTGTGGTGGTTGAGTGTGTTTCAGTCTCAGGGGACTTTTCTTTTACTTCTTTTGTAAATATTATCTCCTGTTTGTACTTTGCTTTACTACTCATTATTATGTTGTAGTCTTTCTTGTCTATGTGTAGCAAGGGCTTTGCCTGAAATTAGTAATTTATGATTTATGATCAGCACCCTATCACAGCAAACAAAACAAGCAATAAATAAATAAATAAATAAAGCCCACCACTTTACATCACACACATTTTCTACTCATAGCTTTGTCATCAGCCTGTAAATATGTACATAGACTACACAAACTCTTTTTTTATGCATTCACATATACACTTCATGTGTTTTAGCAACATATTACAGTACACTGCAAGATTATAGTCCATGTATTTTTTATTCTGAGCCTTTGTACTTTACATCATGTTTCGTTGTGGTTGTGTAAACTGTATTTATTGACTTGTTAAACCTAGGCTGAGCTACAAATAAACCAGTTTTGGCTGGTGCCCTATCCCCATAAACAAAAAACAAATAAAATAAAACATTTATAAATACATTTCTATATGCAAACATACTGAAAATAAAATGCTAAGTTAGTAAAGTATTTTCAGTATTTTTGAGTGTCCTGTTTAATTTGAAAGGGTAACAGATGAGGTATGATTAGGTTCATAAGTTTCATTGGAAAACTAATGACCTACTTGCCATCAATAAACCTAACTACTGTAATCTCACTTTAATAATTTCAGTCTTCCACATGTGCACGCGCTTGTGTGTAAAAAATGTATTTATTTATTTCTAAAAGAAGTTAATGAATTACTTCTGATTTTAAACAGAATTTAATCCATAATCTTAAATTATGGAAGGCATTATGTAAAGTATCTGTCATATCTTGATATATTTTTTCACATACTTATTTTTAATGTTAGGTTCCAATATGGTGTTAGCTCCTACATTGCTATGGTACAAGCAAAGAATTTCTAATCAGGCTGAATTAGACATTGCCTTGTAGTCCAGGCAGAGGTGACGTATAAGCATTCTGTAAGGAAGAACCTATAATGACAGTTCCTGAAGCCTGTCTTAACAGTTCAGGTTTTCTAGCACTATGATTGTTCTAGTAAATAATCCTAATTTTTCAAGTTTATTCTTATTGGTTATTCAAAAACTACAACGTGAACCATTGTATTCAATCTTAATTCTGACCATTGAGGTATAAATAGGTACGGTGATCACCCAGAAGTAACTAGACATACCCTTTAAAATTAGTTGGCTACAAATCTGACACACTTATGTCCAAACCAATAGCAAAATGATCCAGTAAAGACTGAGGTGAATATAACCTTTAAATGCAAGAAGTTTGAACAGAAAAGATGAGCTGAGAATATAGACATCTCTCTTTCATAACTGAAATGCACTTTAAAGACATAAACGCGGTACTAGATTTATTGTGGTTTATCCTTTCATTGTCATAAACATAACAGAGCAGGTGGCAATGTCCCAATATTTGTACAAAACTACTTTAAAACATAGCTATTAGAAACAAAAAAAAAATCCCAAAATTAGAACTCTTAAATACAAAAATTGTAGGAAACAAATTAGGTGATAAGTCTCAGCAACATCAGTTGTTATAATACCCCTTAACTAGTATCTTTACAGCACATAAAGAGCTTAATAGTCCACTGCGCAAAGGGGACTGGGAAAAATGCCATGCTAAAAAGAAATACTCCTAATTTTTACTGAATTTCATTAATCAAAGAACTTAGACAATAGTGTATTTTCATTTGAAGGTAGCAGCATACTTGATATGATAACAGCAACTGTTTTTCTATCTGTTCTCCATTCAAAGTTTTCCCTTGCTGTTAAGTGTTAACGACAATACTGTCATATTTAACCTAAGAACCGGTATATAAAAACTAGTAAATCTCCTTTTCTGACTAAGGTCTTTTCTGTATTTGTATATCCTAGTGGCAGTGTGCTAAAGACTCAGCCGCACACTTTTGGGGTTGGGATTTACCCCTGACTGCCCGTCGTTGTCTGTAAAGTTTATATGATCTCCCTTTGTCTTTGAGGGTGTTCTCCAGGTTCTCATGCCACATATTCAAAATGTGTTGGCTGGTTCATTAGTTAGCTCATTCTAAGGAAGTTATGAGATTCTAAACAAAGAATATTGAGAGGTTGGAAAACAATACCCACATTGATAGTGTGCAGGAACTATGTTTATTCTCTGCATCCTAAGGGTTGCTTAGAAAGGGGTTGTGCTTGGGTAATATAAAGCCATGTCTGACCAATTCTGTTTGAAAACTTACCACCTAGATTGTATAGTGGGCACAGTGAACACAAGATTCAGCAGATAGTCCTTAAAATTAATAAAAGTAACAGAAAACATGATAAATGTATTACACTGTGCCCAGATGGTAAAAACAGTGGAATGAATTATCACTCACACAAGCATCTATTATTTATTTATTTATTATTCATTTATTATCTCAGTTAAAGTAGATGAGAAGTAAACAATATCAACATGGAACAGTGGCATTCAAGTTTCCTGAAGCCAAGAGTTGGAATCAAGAGACTGTTTATTGAAGATTAGGTTATCAAAGTCTTTTTCAACATTGTGCAAAAAGCTCCACACTTCAAGGTGGGGCATACAGTTTGAAAAATAACTGGACTCAGTTCATCCAGTGAAATTAATAACCTGTGTGTTCCAGGTCCACTTCTAATTATTAAACAAACCAATTAATTGTTTTCTGCAGTGGAAGTAGAAAAATAATGGGTAAAATTAAAATTGTTTGCTTAGATCCTTCTATTTTTGATGAACCCATTGGAACTACAGACTTAACCACAGTGATCACGGAGAATGACAATGGAGAGAAAGATGCTTTAACTATATCCAGGATGGCAATGATGAAAGGGTGAAATAGATGGAACAAGGTTATACATATAAAGCTTGGCACAATAAATAAATGACAGCCTATATAGTTTGCAGTAAGTTTTTATGGCAAAAGGTAAATACCAAAGTATGTGGATTTCAGATATCACTTTACTATGAAAGAGCCATTTTGAATAATAAAGAAAGCAAGTCAGTTGCTTAAGCAAATGCAAAGCATCCAGTCACACTTACAGCAGTCTGGGTTGGGAACAAACATGAAATACTGATAGAGCTGGCTGAGGCTGTGAAAATGACATGATTTGCTCTAAGGGAATGCTCAGGTGAGGGATTCTGACTCATTACTGACATCCTGGTATTTAAGCAAGACAGTAGTGCAAGACACCCACACATACCCCTTAACCTCTTAGTGCAAGAATCAAGGTCAAAGCTAAAAATAATGGGGGACAAAGACACAAAGTTATGGACAGATGTTAAATGTTAGAATGACAGATTTTGCATTACCATGCATTTTCTGAAGGATATGAAGTCGGAAAGTCAAATGTCTGTCATTATTTACAGACTGAAACAACAAGTAAAAAGGCCACATAGACAAACTTAGCAGTAAAAGCCAATAGAAAAATCTAACAAGGCTAGACTTTCCATTTTGTGATTCCTTAAACCTCTTGAATTAGAGGTAACATGGGATGTATGCAAATGACCCTTTAAGGACATCAGGTGTTTCACCTGTATGGCAATTCTGAATGTCCATGATATTTTCATTTTAAGTCAATTTATGGACAAATTCGGGCCAATAAAGCCAAACCCCACTAGCTGTGGTCATGCATGTTTCACCTTTCAAATTTGTCCATAAGTTGACTTAAAAAGGAAAAAAGTCATGGACATTCAGAATTGCCATATAGCTGAAACATGTGATGTTCTTATAGGATCATTTCTATATATCCCATGTTGCCTCTAATACAAGAGATTTAAGGAATTATTTACAGACTGTAATCCTCAGTTATTTGCTAGAAAGCATCAAAGTTAATGAGCAGTAGACCAAAAATATGAGTTAAAAATCTGGACCTTCTGTGAAATTTTGGACAGTTGAGACAAGTGTGAACTCATGCAATTGAATGATTAAGTAGAAGTCATTACAGTAATGTAGTCACTCTGCTATAGTACCACTTCATGTTTGGTAGGGAAGGGTTTACTGATGAAAAGGACTTCAACATATTCAAGGCTCATAAACCTTCGTAGGTTGTGGTATGCTGATGATCTTAAGGGACACCTGACAATAGATAGGTATGTGACAAAATTTGACATGTGAGGCAACATGGTTGGATGGACCTCTCAAGAATATTTTTCTTTTAAGAATAAATAACCAAGGGAAATACTGTTTATGTCTCATACTAGGAAATAATATCTGAAACTGATGCAAAGTTAATGACTTTTTAAATTAAAAACTGTGGATATGGTTAATGGCCAAGATCACCTTGATGGATGATGGTATAGTAGTATGCAGTACCTAACTATTAACTAGACTCCCACAATTCCTAGCATATCATGATCTTGTGTTGTCTCACTAATTTTTAGTGAGCTTAACCTTCCTTAGGATTTTTTCTCATGTAAATAAGTATATACTGTGGAATGATCAAACACCTTCATATAGTATCACAACCTATGTGTTAAATAACACTAGAAATCCATCCTTGTTTGCTGTTCTTCTATACTCTATCTATTGATCTCTATTGTTTTTCTTTCCTAGGTTTTTGTGAGACCTTACTATCTCTTATCATAAATTACTAGGTGTATCTAATTTTGTAATATGTTATAAAGATTTGTACTACACCATTTCTAATACAAATGTATTAGTCTTATTAATCTATTCTTAGATAAATTTTTCCTTTGTCCTACTGAAATATAAAATATATAATCTTAGGCTTGTACTATAGTTGTTAAAACTTATGTACCAAATTATACTGTTATTGTCTTTGTCTTGACCTTTTATGTTGTTGTAATTTGTGGAGCTTTTCTCCCCGGGCCTCCACTGAAAATGGACATATATCCAGCTGGACTAGCCCAGTCAACAAATGTAAAATAAAATAAATAAAATATTAAGGCAGTAAGCAGAGGCAGGAAGGTCATATAGAATGTAAATGTGTGGTCTAGGGTTTATGGTCTAGTAAATGGAGGAAACTTAATAAAAAAATAGAAAAATTGCAGGATCCTGAGGAAGGTAGAACACAAAAAGAGAACTTAATAGAATTGTTTATAGCATGACAAGTTAGGCAGGCATTGAAGTTAAGGTATGTGGTGAAAAATATTATAGAGGGACAGAGGCGGAATCCTCTAGTTGCAATACTAGAAAAGTTTAAGAAATACCCATGCTCCCAATAAAGGAAGATGAAAACAGAATAATGCAGAATGAACTTATTCTAGAAATAGTAAGTAAATATCTTAAAGAATAATTTTGAGAGGATAAAGAATGTATTAAGATTCAACCTTGTACTGCAGGACAAAAATATGCAAATATTAACCTCCTGAAGGAGGCTGCTGTGAGGAGTAGAAATAATTTCTAAGTAGACACAATAATACATTTTATATTTAAAGAGTGTGTTTCTGAAGTGTCGCTTATTTTCCTTAACACACTATTTCTGATTCAAAAAGGAAAGAAAAGTGCATACAGGATCACTCCTTTCAGCTTTTTTACCCTAAGCTCACTGTTCCATGGGCCATCAGTGCTAATATTAGCATGTCATCATATCTATTTGAACAGATCTCAAAAATGTTGCCTTATATTTCTTTAGCTTGCCCTGTCTAGTCTGTGTATAATGTTCAGCCAGGATATGTTTAAAACATCCATCGTCATTCTGGGATGCCATCATTCTTCTCAGTCTGTGAGCTGCCATTGTTTTTCAAAATCAAGAAGTATGAGAAACGTCTCTATTGTCATTCATATTAATAAGGCTTCTTTGGATGACTCTTATTGGTGCAACTGGCTACTACAGGTTTGTAATGAATGGTCCAAAACATTCCTTTCAAAAAATGTATAGTTCTTAAAATGAATACCAAGATGAGTTAAAGTAAAAAAAAACTGTACCAAGTGACTGTAAAAGCAAACAAAGAATAAATTGCAAGCAATGAAAATCTACACATCCTGTTATTTAAACTATTTTATCTTATGCTAGTTCTCATATTTTGTAAATGTTGTCTTCTGTTTTTTTTAACATATTCAGAGTACTTTAGCTACTTATCAGTCAACTCTGCTACTCCATTCACTAGAAAGATAGAAACCTTAATGACTGTTTAAGTAGTCATAAGAAAGTGGTAATCGATAAGGGAGACCGATTAATAATTAGAAACCTTATTTATTAAGTTGGTTAAAGTGCTATTCCGCACAAATCTTTCTCATGCTCAGCCTGGGAGCATTGTCTTGTTTAATGGCTTGCTCAGCAAACAAAAGAAAGTTGGGGGAATCAATCCCTGCACTACACAGAGCAGCTATGTAACAGTTCATAGCCTTAATCCCCTGCACTGCCAGAGCAGTTATCAATTTATGGGATATCCATTGATTTCATCCAGACCAACCCTGTGAAGCTTGGTAATACAAGAGTTTGCTTGAAAAAATATTGCCACAACGTGTATGAAGTAAAGTTTTTTCTTCTCTCCCTTTAATTAAAATGAATTTTGCAGTTGCTACATCTTATGGAAAAGGATACTGCAACTTCATAGTAATGGTGGTTCATGCAGCTAATTGCATCAAGTGTGGATTTACAGGATTGATTTTCATCTAGTAATGCCAAATCCCATTTTATGGAACCATACTGAGATGAATTTAGATGAGTCTATACATGTAACACAATAAAAATGAATCCATGCAAGGAATACCATGCAACTTATGGTCTTAGCGAACCTGAACATTTAAGAAGTGAAAAAAAACTAGTTGTCTACTTCTGTGTATCTGATCTAGCTAAAGTCTTTGAACGTATATGGACAGAATATATTATAGATGTTTTAAGACATTATGTATTCCTTAAGAATACAGTATCATGCGTAGAAAATATTGTTTATGAGAGTCAGTGCACTTATATAACTGACACATTAGAAGCAGAGAGGATACAACTCAGGGAATTAGAGATGGGGGCTTACTTACGCTTTTGTTTTTAACCACCATATAATCTTGTGGTAAGAACCACATTAAGAATGAATGATGTGCAGATTCTAAAAGGCAGATATAAAAATGCAGTTGCTTATTTCAGTTATTTAATTATATTCCATAAGCCAAAACATCATGAAAATAACAATCCCAAAGAAAGAGTAAAAAAAAACAATTTAGTCAAGAAGAAACAGTAAGCACTTTCATCAATTGTCACAATAAACGGAGAGTTCGTCAGACTATTATCTTCATGGTATTTTTGCTAGTGTAATATTCTATATTTATACTGTGTCATCTGCCCTTGTTTGAGTTTGCTTGTGAGTGATTTAATTATGGTTGAACAATAACAACAAAAGTTAATGAAGTAGATAACAGAGGAGATGTAGATGCTTGCATGGTCTAGGCTTAAGGGAGGAGAAATGTATGGAATTTAGTGAGAATAAATTAGATAAAAACAAGAAAGTCATCTTTATATGTTGAGTGAGGGAGTTGTAAAGATATTCATTATTTATTATAAAGTATATTACTCTGAACTGTATTGTAGGGTTAAAAAGTTAGAAAAAGTGAAAATCAGGATGAGGTACTGTTTGAAAGGGATCACCTTAAAAGAAAGAGGGCTGAGTCTATAAAAATGGTTCTGCCTCTATTTTTTATCTAATCAATACTTATATGCTACTCAGATTGAAGGTGGTTAATTTCTACAGCATCCATTTCAGTGTTCCTTGGGGCAGTAGATTTAAAATATTTAAGAGACAGATAGTATGCCTATCGTCTTAAACAGGAGTGTACATTTCCATGAATCAGCTGTGTGAATGCAATGTAATTAAATTAATGAGAATATGATGTTTGTGTTAGGAAATAGTTATATAATAAATAAATTTATGAAAGAAAACTTTGGGCAAATTGATAAAGATAAGAAACAACCTGAGTACAGTAAGACTAACATTACACATGTAAATTTATGAGTAAATAAGTAGGGACAGAATTAGAGACGATTCTGCAATCCCAAAATTTAAACTGCATGATTATAGGGAAATGTTTTTAACCTGTGGATGTCACAGTGGCACAGTTCATGCCACTGATACCTCACAGGTCTCATTACTCTTGTTTGATTTTCATGTGGGATGTGTTTTGCAAGATGTCTGCATGTTCTTCTTGCATCTCTGTGGCTTTTGCTGAGTATTTTTGTTTTTTTCTCACATCCAAAGGCCTGCTGTAGGTGAAATGGAAATCCTCTAAATTGCCCAGTTGTTCTTCTGTAGGTGTGTGTGTGTGTGTGTGTGTGTGTGTGTGTGTGTGTGTGTGTGTGTGTGTGTGTGTGTCTGTGTGTGTGTGTCTGTGTGTACGCGCGTGCACATCCTGTAATGGACTGGCATCCTATCCAGGATTTGGTTTTGGCCTAATGTACACTGAATGCAGGGATATAGTATCACTCTTTCATATCTTGATTGGACTAAGAGGGTAATCAGAGAATGAATTAATGAATTATACATTTTTGGTAGCACGCAGTACTAACAGAACAACATTTTATGTGTGGATGGTTTAAAAATGTTTAACAAAGCTAGTTTTCCTCGATATGTGTGAGGCAGAAACTGGCTTCTTCTTTTACAGAAACTGAATGCCATAACAGACTATAGGTACACATTATAGAAAGAAAGGATGTGCTCTAAATATGATGTTCAGAGAAAACTGAACAAATATTTGAATGGACTATGCTTACGTAAATAACTTCTATTTGCAAGTGATCAGTGAGTGTATAGATGGGTAGACAGTGGATATTGGATTATCTGCTGTTACTGCTTGGTGTCAGAAGGGCAGAAGGAGCAGAATTTCTGCTTTTTTTCAAATATAAAACATCCTAAAGATTCATGAGGAATCTGTTGCTGTGTAGCACATACTATCACTAAGCATTCATGATCTTTCAGTGATGCTCCTTTGTTGTGGTCTCTGAGGAAATTATAATTTTGCCTTAGTGACATAATGGGGATACTGTCATACATCCTGGCCAGTGCATGAAGATTGCAGCCAAGAAATCATGTTATTCATTCGAGTTTCATTCTTCTTATTGTTCAGAAAATACAGATTAAAACAAAACCTGTTCTTCTATGTAAAATGTAAGTGAATTAAAGTAGTATTTCAACACTGTCTCTAATTTTTGGTCTGTGTCACCCTCATTATGTTTGGCTTTGTCCAGAATTCTTGAGCAAAGATGTTGAGATGATGCTTACAACAGAGTATAAAAAAGCAGCTTAAAGGAAAACTACAGTTATAATGGCAAAAGCATTAGTAACAAAAATGAGGTAAACAACATAAGTCCAACAGAAATAACTCTCACAAGCTACAAAGTACACTTACATGCTACGCACTATGTCCTGCATCTAGTGGTGAAACTTGCTCCTATTGTAACTAGGTAAATAGAAGAGTCCCACCATATATGATAAGTAGTACACAATGCATTAACTGAACAAATATTTGTATATGAGACTGAAGATAATCCTGTAGTGGATCAGAACTATAGTAGACAGCAGAGAAAGGATCCCGGGGTACTTGAATTAATGAGAAATGAGCATAAGAAAGTTAGGGGCTGAGGAGAAAAACTGGGAAGAAAGGATCTGAGGTAGTTCATCAGATGTATAGCGATCACACTTTATTCATATATTTATATTGTTGGAGTCATCAGTTTGATCTATGGGGTCTACTTTAGATGGGAAGACACATTATAAGATATCACTGTGTGCTTTGTAAGATTATCCTTTGTCACATTTGTTGTGTTCTTTTAGACAGTTATATAATTTTTATATGAAAGCTTTTTAAATAGTAACTTGTTGTCTTTTTTTTATTTCTTATGGAAAGCTGTTCCAGTTGGCAGGAACAATTTTGCTAAAATTTATTTTTCTGAGTGAAAACATAACTGGAGGCATCAGTGTTGTAAGGCATCATTATCTTGGTTTTGTAGTTATTATTTTGAGCATTTTGATGCAATTTAGAGGCATTTATTTAAACTCCATTATAGGCTTACAAGAGGGAAGGCTATAAGTCCATATAAAATTTTTAGGGATGCATTGCTACAATTTATCTATGATATCTATCTCTCTGTTAACATGAGAATGCAGCAATATGATAATATCAGTTGAATGGTTTTTATTGTAAAACACAATTAAGATGGAATTGAATAACTCAAACAATTCCTAGAATTTGGAATCACATACAAACTAATATTAACTTGTCACATAATATTGAGTGTTTTAAAAGCAAATTTTATCACTGGATTGGAGGCAATGTGTTTGCAACAGATTTTAATGAGTCAGTGTTCTTTGTGGCTAAGGGCACAAACACTGAAATAAACCTACAAGAAATCTATGAGAAGGGAGAGGCAGTAGCATTTATGGATAATTTTAAAGATGAGGGTGAATAAAAATAGAGTGGGTCTAATTGTTCTGAGTAGACAGCTAGCTTTTTGGTGTGAGATACAGTGATATTCATAGTGAGAAATGAGATGTGTAAATCTGAATATTGCATCTGTAGTAGTCTGTATTAGGATGTTGTTATGAGCAGAGTGCAGGGTGAGTATAGGCAGAGAAGAGTCTAGTTTAGGAATTAATACATTCTCAGCTATTGATCTTTTGGCTTCTAGGATATGGTGGTCAGAAACAGACTAGGTTGCCTAATCTGGGCATTAACTTTTTCAATGACATTTTCCATATGATTCCTTAGGGAAATAGCAGAGTCATGTGTAAGATCTAAATATTTATATTGTTGATCACTATTTATGGAAGCTTTAGTGGTCATTACAATTTTTAGGGGCAGGAATGCTTCTAAGTCAGAATCCCACTTAAATGTAATGATACCACAGTGCTGCAGATCTCTAATTGGATAGGGATAGCTGGCCTCAAAGTTAATGAGGAGTATCCCTCGTCACTGGATCAGAGCGAGGACAAAACGGGTCTGCCTCTCTCCAGCAGTGCACCACATGTTTGTAGGGAACAGGATGCTAAATCATTCATAGATGGACACACACACTTGATTCTCACACTCCCACACAGGTCAGCACCCAGCATACATGAATCTGATGTTACTCCCTCACCTCCCCCTTGTAGTTTATGTTTCTGCACACATACATCTGATGTCATTCTTCTCAACACCATATGCAGATCAGTTGCAGGCACATATATAAAAGATGTAGTCTCCCTTTATCATCCAGTCCTTGACACATATAATTGTTTTCTTTCATCTTTTGACCTGGTAGGCCGACTAGACACAACTGCCTTTTGCAATATGTGATCAGAGTCTCATTAAATGATTTAATCAAGAGTCAGACCACACACAAGTGGAATTGGAAGGAATCAAACCTACTGCTACGTGATGAAGCTTTTTAGCAGTTACAGTTCATACCATTACCCTCAGTGTTATACCACTACATAGCTCTTGTTATTTTCATGCTCTTCTAGATTAATCTGCGTACATTTACTTGCTTTGCCGCAACCTACCCCCTATCCATATCCAAGCCTTAGTTGAAATGCAGTATCATTCCATGGCATTCTGTTTGTATATACATCTTATGTAATCTGCCAGCACCTTACACAGCCACCCCAAAGCACAGGCATATAATTTATTTTTCTTTTGCCTTTTTTAACTCTAGGCTCATATGCACCTGAAACAAATCCTAGCAAGGTGATAGCTTTATTAGAAAAGCTCACCCAGACTCTGCTATACTTTGTTGTGAAGGAAAGTTTAGTTTGCTTTTTATTTATTGTATTTTGTATTAGCTTATTGCATTTTTATATTTTGAATATTGTGATTTGTTTTCATCACCTTGTGTTTTTTTTGTATTCTGCTTTTAACTGCATATTAAAACTTCAAAAGACACCACAGCTCTGCCTCTTGTGAGTCACACAGAAATTAGAACTGATCAATTAAGGACTCATACATAAGACAGAAGAGATCACTTAAGGTTAATCATTTATGAACTGAGGGGTGGAGCTAGGAAATAAACCTTCTATTTAAGGGGTAAAAAAAAAAACATTTC
Source organism: Protopterus annectens (assembly GCF_019279795.1). NCBI lineage: Eukaryota > Metazoa > Chordata > Ceratodontiformes > Protopteridae > Protopterus > Protopterus annectens. The sequence continues at coordinate 195,195,533 of NC_056738.1, forward strand.
AGAGCTTTTCTAGAAAGGCGCACCCAGACTCTGCTACACTTTGCTGTGATGGAAAGATTAGTTTGCTTTTTATTTGTTGCATTACTTTATTGCCTTTTTCTATTTTGAATACTGTAATTTGTTTTCATTACCTTGTGTTTTGCTTGTATTCTGCTTTTAACTGCATATTAAAACTTCAAAAAACACCACAGCTCTGTCTCTTGTGAGTCAGGCAGAAATTAGAACTGATCACTTAAGGACTCATACATAAGATAGAAGAGGTCGCTTAAGGTTAATCATTTGTGAACTGAGGGGGTGGAGCTAGGAACTAAACCTTCTATTTAAGGGGTTCATAGGTTGGTACTAGGCTATTGGCCCTAGGGCCTATACAAGCCTAACCATAACAATTCCCTGGCTATTTCTTCCCACACTATTTACTTTCCTGGACCCCTGTCTAGCAGGGCGACTGACGTGATTCCCCAGGGTGAATTTCCTTTCTCCCATCCAATCATCAAGGTTCCTTTTGAAGAGGGCCAAAGAGGCTCTCTGCTTGACATGTATCGGCAGTCTATTCCAAAGTCTGGGGAGTCTCTGGGTCAGGAACCTATCCCTCCAGCATGTTTTGTTGATTGTGATGACAAGATTTAGATCCCTGGAGCGTGTGGCACTGAGGGATTGGGATTTCTTTAAGTGTAGTATGTCCAACAGCTCTGGGTTTGACAAGGCCTTGTATGTTAAGCAGAGATCGCCTCGGAGTAGACGATATGTGACAGCTGGAGTTTTTTAAGGTGGTCAGCATAGGGCATCTGCTTTAGGCCTGTGATTCTTTTAATGAGGTATTTCTGCGGCCTTTCCAGTTGTTGCAGATGTCTTGAGAGGTACATACCAAATGGGGCGTTGTATTCTATAATGGGTCTAATGAGGGATGAGTACAGTGGGACAATGACCTCCATTTTTCTGGATGAAAAGCCCTTAGTGATGAGGTGTGCCACCTAGAAGGATTTCTTGACTGTTTTGGTGATGTGGTCACTGAAGGTGAGACCACTGTCCACCTGTGTCCCTAAGTCTCTTATCACACTTTCAGTGTTTAGTGTACTGCCACCTATGTGGTAATTCATGGGTGCATGTTTTTTTCCCAAAGGGGATAACTATACATTTCTTGGCATTGAGCTTGAGCCCATGGCTCTGGCACCAAGCATCTGTTTCTGTAAGACCCTTTTGTAGAGTATCCACATCATTTGGGGATTCAGTAATGGCTCCCAATTTGCAGTCATCTGCGAACTTTGTTAGCCAGAGTCCTTTAGTGTTGACCTGTACTTCAGAGAAGTAGATGCCAAACAAGAGAGGTCCCAGGACTGAACCCTGAGGTACTCCACTTGGCACTTGTCTGGAGCTGGATTTGGAGTCAGCTACTTTTACAGTGTGGGTTCTGTCAGTAAGCCAGTTGGCAACCCATCGAGTGACATAGGGACTAATGCCCAGCTTAGTAAGTTTATCTATGATTCCAGAGTAGGGGATGGTGTCAAAGGCCTTGGCGAGGTCCAGATAGGCTGTGTGGACTGCCTTACCCTTGTCCACGGCTCTGGAGACTGATTCAAAGAAGTCAATCAGGTTCAGGAGACAAGATCGGCCCTTCACAAACCCAAACTGGGTGTTGTCCAGTGTTTTAAGGTTGCCAATGTCTTTGTTTATAAGTTCCATGATAATATGTTCCATGGCCTTGCAGATCAGGCTTGTCAGACTGATAGGGTGGTAGTTCCCGGGATCCAAGGTGGATCCCCCCTTGTGGAGTGGAATAACTGTAGTTGTGTGACACTCAGTGGGCACAAAGCCTGAGGTGAGGGTATTATTAAACATGACACTTAGGTGAGGTGCCAGTTCATTTTGTAGTTCATGTACTACACAGACCGGGATGTCATCTGGTCCCAAGGATGCTGTATTCTCAGCTTTGAAGAGTGCGTTTTTTACCTGTGTAGCAGTTATTACCGGAATTTAGCTATCTTCCAGTATTGAGATGGGCCATTTAGGGGGTGAGAGGGGGGTGAAGTTGGCATTGAATCGATCTGCCAGGATATTGGCAATATCCTTGGGATCAGTATATTTAATGCCATTCTGTTGTAGCTCAGAGCAGATCTGAGCATTTCCATTTAGATTCTTGACATAGTTATAGAATGCCTTGTGGTTGTCTTTGGAATCTTTGGCAATTTTATTTTAGTAACTAACTTTGGAGGATTTTATGAGGGATCTCAGGTTCTTACTGAGGCTGGTAAGGGAGTTTTTTGCATCCTGGGATTTTCCTCTTTTCTGCAACAGTTTCTTCCTTTTGTTGTAAAGTTTGTTTATGACAGGGGACCACCAGATTGGCTTCCTTTTTTTGGAGGAGAGCATCTTGGTTCTATTTGGGATGGCACTATTCATACATGAGTGGATGTGCTCGTACAGTGCCTCAATGTAGGACTCAGCAGTCAAAGTTTCAGTTCCCATCTGCATGGGTGTCATGAAGTTTGTAACGTCTGACTTGAGTAGCATGAAGTTGGCTTTGGAGAAGTTTTTTTATGGAGGTTTCCTTACTGGGGGAAGGGGGTGGGATGTGGATGTTAAAGGTGATTAGCTTATGGTCTGACCTGATCAACGAGGGGGTGACCATAGGTGTGGAGCATCGATTTCCCATGTTGGTAATGACCAGGTCTAGGATATTGGAGCCCCTGGTGGGAGTATGGATTAGTTGATCCAGGGCATTGGATTTATGAATTCCAAGAACCATTGGGCAAAGGTGTTGGTACACAAGTAGTTTTCCCAGTTAATGGCAGGGTAGTTGAAATCACCCAGTATTAGGGTGTTTGGTTGTATATTAATATTTTCCAGTATGTTTAGAAAGGTGTAGTGAGAATCCTGGGGCATGGTGGGGGATCTGTAGCAAGCTACAATTTGGATTGTAGTCTTACCTAGTGTTAGTTGCACCTGGAGAATTTCAGATGCATTGTGTTGGGCAACTAACCTGGTGGTGTGAATATCCTCGGTGAATATGGACACTCCTCCTCCTTTAGTGTTTTGATCCTGGTTTGGTGTCCGAAAAGTGTGGTAAGAGTTGTAGCCTGGTATTGCAGGGGTGCTCTCTGGAACCTTGAACCAGGTCTCAGTTACTGCACAGATATCGATGTTCTCCATTTTTAGGAGTGCTTCGAGAGAGTGCATTTTGAGGTTTAGACTTCTAGCATTGAGTAGCATTACCTTCAGATTTTGCATGCTTGTACCTGTTACAGTGGTGGTTTTGTCCTTTGAACTTTGCCTATAAAAGGCACTATAGGGGCAGCAAGAGCCTTAGCCAGTAACCTGAATCCCAGGGGCGACAGGTGCAGACCATCTCTGGCAAAGCATCATGGTCTGTCGATCATGTCGTCCCAGGCAGACAGATACTGGATCCCCTTTGAATGACACCAGAAGCTTAGCCAATTGTTGAAGTCAATCATTTTGTCCTTATATTGTGGTATCATTCTGGGTGAAGGCAGGATGCTACTCAGGGCTAGAGTCATACCTGCCCAGGCCACATGATCCGAAAGCTCTCCCATGTCTCTTTTCATGTAGTCCAGGGAGGTACGTCTCAAGTCATTCACTCCAACATGGACAATGACAGAGTCATATTTGTATTTGTTGTGGAGTGACATGAGTGCATGCATTATGTGGCAGATCCTGGCACCCGACAGACAGCTGACTGTAATTTTCTTCTTGTTCAACCTGGTGAGTGGGACATCAGTGTGCCGGACTATAGAGTCGCCTATGACTAAAGTGTTAGGTACGTTGTCTTGCCTTAGGGGCTGTTGCTGGGTGGCACACTGGTGTTGTGAGCTATGTGACACTTTTGTTGTGACTGATGTTTGTTTGCATTTCAGCTTCAGAGGTCCTTGTTCTCATCCCTCATTAGACCCATTATAGAATACAATGCCCTATTTGGTATGTACCTCTCAAGACATCTGCAACAACTGGAAAGGCCGCAGAAATACCTCACTAAAAGAATCACAGGCCTAAAGCAGATGCCCTATGCTGACCGCCTTAAAAAAACTCCAGCTATACTCTGTCACATATTGTCTACTCTGAGGCGATCTCTGCTTAACATACAAGGCCATGTCAAACCCAAAGCTGTTGGACATGCTACACTTAAAGAAATCCCAATCCCTCAGAGCCACACACTCC